>NW_028277125.1:63300000-63495000 GCF_059951505.1 Python bivittatus | reverse complement strand
GACTATTGGTGTCACAAGCAAGCACCCTTAAGGAAGGATCCTGGTTTGAATTTGTGAACAGCACAAATCTAACAGGCCTTTGCCTACACTGATATCCCAAAGCACAACTACTTTGATTTTCTTCTGTCTTAAACTTATCTGGATCTATGGGAAAACAGCCCTTCCAAGTCTCTCCAAGAATTCAGTGGAGTGCTATCAAAGGCTACATCACTTTCTGGACAAAAAGTGTGAGATCTTCATATTTCTGTTGACAAAGCTTTGAGAAATAAGCTTTTAGAGGATACAAAAATGAAGTAACATTAAGTTAATTTTTAGAATTTACACAATGTTGCTTTTAAATATGGAATTGTGGACAATTGTTATATAAGACATATGGATTGTGGCTAACCATGAATTTGAGCACAAAATCCAGGTCTTTTCAGACTTTGGGCTGGTTGGAACTTCTGGAATTTTGAGAACATCTTGATGAAAATCTTGCTGGTAGGGTGTACACAATCACAAAATGGCTGCCATAGATCATATAACTAGCTACAGAGCAGGGGTTTACTTTACTGATTTATAGTCCAAGACCAAAAATAAAGCAATAATATAATATTCAGTATAAATAAACAGCAACACAAATACATGATATACTTCTAAGGCCACTTTGTTATGTTCCTGAAAATTATTGGTGAGAGATCAGCTAGTAAGAAGCAGATAATTTCCATATCTGACCAGACAGTGGTAATATAAATACTGTGTACCAAGTTCAGTAAAGGGGACAATTGATTAACCCTAACTGTCATCGACATTGAAGATAAAGCATTAAATCTTGCAAATGTGACTACTTTTTTGTAAGTAGCAGAAGAAATGCTGTAAAGATACATGGGGGGTCTTGAAAGGGCTATGGAAGAGGTCCTTGAGGCAATACAGAGGGATGTTAGATCTATCACTCTGAATATCCAGATCAAGGATCTCTGTTTAAGTTCTTTCATAACTCTTTTGGGACTGAGTTATATTCAAAATGGAACAGAAAAACCACAAAAGGGAAGCTTTTTTGGCAAGAGTTTTCTAATAAGCAGAAATAAGCTTATTATCAAATCTTGGGTGAGCCAGCAACTCACCCCAAAAGGATTGTCTCAGCCAATATTTCAGATGGCAAATTCTCATTTGGGCTAATACAGAGGAACATTGTAATTGTATCTGAAGGAGGACATTTGCATTTATTTATTTATTTTAATTTCTATAGCTGCCCATCTCAACCAAGTGACTCTGGGCAGTGAACAATCATAAATTGTTCCAATCCAAAACAATCATTTGTATGGAGTGAAAGACTCGCAACAGAATTCTAATGAATTTAGACTGAATAAGCAGGTCAGGATGAGCACAAGCTAAGTACAAGCTAAGCACCAAACAACAAAAGACTCAGAATTTTTGCAATTAATACTTAATTTACGTCAGAAACTGAAATGTTCTTGTTGCAGCTGGCAAATCTAATAATTTTTTTTTGCAGACTTTTGAGTCTGGACTGTGACCTCACAGATGTGATGCATCCAGAAAGAAAATACTTAAGCAATTGAACATCTTTATCTGCTCAGTTTGAAAACCATTAATTTCACACATTTACTGGCAGTGATTTATTTACAGCCCTTTGTCTTGGCAGTATTTGGCTAATACCTGAACAATGAAGGCTGAATTGGTTAAATAAAGAATCACTGTGCTGTCAGTGCAAAGAAACATAGAAATTAAAGTGAGGTTTAGTGAAGGAAAATTTATGTTTATAGAAAGCTTGAACATTAACGTAGAAGTTAAATAGGAAGGGAGCAAGGATACAGCCTTGCTAACCCTTTTTGTCTGGGGGTGGGGTTTAAAGGGGTTTAAAGGAGTCATATTTGAGTAAAAGTCATGGAACATCATGGTGATAGGGGGCTGGAATCATGAAAGCAGCACTGTAATGTTGTATGCAAGCTTTGCATGTATGTGACATCATGTACATAGAAAAGGGGCAGGGCTTGCATCATGACACTGTGATGTTGCTTGTGTCATTCTGATCCCCTTGCCCCTCCCCATGTGGACACAACTCCACTGAATATTTCTTCAAATTAATTAACCCAGGCTTCAGATGTGATTGCATTTCTTGGGCCAAGCACTTCTCTGGGGACAGAGCTATTAACTGAATGCAAAAGAACAGCAAAATCTCTCTCTTGGGCTCCTCACAGCAATCTTTTCTGGTCTTCCTGCTGTCACATCAATTTGTTCTTCCTCAAAAGAGCTTTGTGTTCTGCTTCCATAGTGTGAGAGGTCTTATAAAACAGACTTTGGTTATTCTGAGTGCATGCAGTCGGTTAGCCTTAAATGAGATTAATTCTCTATCATATCAGGTTTTTAAAAGCTTGTTGGTGAGAATCCATCATACAAAGGTGGAGCTCTGTGTAGAATGGTCTTGCATATTCTTCAACAAGAGGTGTTAAACATTCAGTGTTTTCGAAGCATCCCTGACTGTTTAGGTGGCAGTTCTTTAGGAGAAGTGAGAAACTGGGAGACTGCTGTAACACTCACCTTGAACCACTTAACTTCAGCTTTCTGGGCCTGAATTCACCCAACCAGACCACTTAACACATGGAAGAATGTTAAAATCAAGTACTTTGAGTAGTGGAAAATGGTCACTGTTTAAGTAGGAAGTGTGCCTTCTCTGTCACATCACTAGCCCTCTGGAATAGCAGCCCCCCTCCAAAGATCCTTATAGCTCCCACTCTGTTGATGTTCCAAAGTCTCTGAAAACCTGTTTGTTCTCCCAGGCCTTGAAGTAGAATTCTGAGCCCTTGTTTCTTGTGGGTATGTATGATTTTCTCTTCTGGAGGTCTATGATTTATTTCTTAATTTGTACTGGTTTTTTGCCTTCAAAGTGTAAGGTACCCAGGGTCATTTGGAGTCAGATGGCCTCTAAAATAAACAAATTATCTATCTATCTATCTTTCTATCATCTCTATCTATCTCTATCATCTACCTATCTATTTTGAGGTTGGCACTGTCAGTGAGTATTTTGTTACCTTCTGATGAGCTTTGTAACACATCATCACTATCTGAAAACAGTCTGGCATATTCTGAATCCAATGAAGCCCCTGCATTAACCTCATTATCAGTCTAATATAGAGGGCCACTCTATCTGGGCTGCAAAACTCTGGGAGACCAATAGATGGCAACAGGGAGAGTTTTTGTGCTGCTTTGCTGTCATCTAGTGGATATCTGGATTTCTGAAGCCCCAGTTTCATAGCCCTACCAACGTAAAGCAGATTTCAGTATGTTAAGTTGGAATTTATGAAGGAATAAATGATGAGGAGTGAAACAGTGACCTCTCCACCAGATAAACTAGTTAAAATGTCCAGAACCCTAACCCTAACCCTAACCCACACTGAAAGTTCATTTGCCAATGTAGTGTAGCAGATCTAGGTTCAAAACTACACTCTGCCATGGAAGCTTCCTTCAGGCCATTCACTATGTCCAGGAACTTGCTATCCATAGTTAAAACTTTTCCTTACCAATAGAATTTTCAGCAATATTTCAAAATTTTGACTGTTGTGTATTTCTTCCCTACATGAGGATCCTTAAAATAAGAGATTAACAGGGTGTCACAAAGAAAAGTGTATCATTACAAAAAGAGCAAGACAGGTCTATCCATTCTCACCAATTTTCCTTAATATTTGTATAAATATTATGGCAGTTATATGGATCAGTAAGGAAGAACTGGTCAAACAAAGAAACAAAATATTGCTGGAATTTATACTGGAAAACATGAGATGGCTAGCTAATAAATTGATGAGGGTATTGCATTATTTAGGAGGATTTTGTAACTTCTCTGTGTGTGTATGTGTGTAAGGCTGTAGCAGCTACTCTACAATCTACCTTTTTCTTTTACCCACTTGCCCACATCTTATACAACAGTAAACTGCCCAGGGTCACTTTTCAATGAGATGGGTCATGACAAATTTGATAAATAAATAAATAAATAAATAAATAAATAAATAAATAAATAAATAAAATATAAACAGAAGTTACTAGACAATATTTCATTAGAATATTAGCTGGAAACCTGAGAAGACAGTATGCATTCTAGAACTAAAAGTACTAATGTCTTGGCCTAATTTGAGAAGCTTAAATACAACTTTGTAGGAAAATGTTTTTATACAAATAGATTTACCAATCCAAAGTAAGAAAACACAGAACTGAATCCTGGCTAGGTAAAGGAAGGTAAGTTCAGGAAGGATCTTTGCCTGCTAACTCAGTATAGATTCTGTACTTGAATATTTTGACTTTGACGTGAACTTTGCTAGAAGACAGTAGGGGAAAAAAATGTTTGTAACTATGACCCAAAGAACACATATAATTGATAGGCTATTGTTCCTGTATATGTCAAGAGTTTCACATGCTTTTGTATGTTCATTCTTTGTACAAACATTGGTTGAAGTTGCTTTAGTGGCATCTTCATTGCCAAAAGATTTCTATACCTTCTGTTTATTTCGCACATATGTGATGCTCCTTGATTTTACTTCACAATCAAATTTAAAAACAACACTTTTAAAAACATACTAAATTTTGATAAAAAGTCAGTTCACAAACAGCAGTAATTGAATCAATCTTCCTCACCAATAAAACCTTCAGAAAAATAAGGTCTGCCACCAAAAAATATTCCATACAAGCTGAGAAAAGCATTCTATCAATGGAGGGCCACGAATGAACCCCTCATTTCAGCCAGAATGGACACTTAACACAGAAATTCTGAAGAAAGTCAACAGAACAATCTTGGGTACATGTCATAAATAACCCTTTATATATCAAAGTCACAAGCTCTTCAAGTCAAAGTAAGGAAGAATATTTTAAGTTCTTCCTGATCATTGCTACAGAGTTCATTCTGCCAAGCACCAATTAAATTGTTTCTGCAATTGTGATTAATTGGGATTCTACTGTGAAGTATAAGAGCCAGTTTGGTGTAGGGGTTAAAGCCCCAGACTAGAAACCAAGAGACTGTGAGTTCTAGTTCTGCCTTGGGCCCAAAGCCAGCTGGGTGACTGTGGGCCAGTCACTCTCTCTCTCAGCCCTAGGAAGGAGGCAATGGCAAACCACTTCTGAAATCTTGCCAAGAAAACTGAGGGACTTGTCCAGGCAGTTATCATGAGTCAACACTGACTCAAAGACACGCACACACCAACACACACACACACAAACACAAGGAGGGGGAGAAGAAAAAAAGAAACACAATATGTCCATTTCAAGTTTTAGGTAATGAGGCTGGAGTACTGTGTTGCCTATTGCAATGGCGGAGTTGTCTTCTGAATTTCCTGTCTGAGCCAGTAAAGCGAGGACTGGCCATGTCCCTGGTGCTATTGACTGAGGCCTCAGAGGGAATGGCGTTTTGGAGTAAAGCAACAGGCATTTAAGGAACACATGAATCAGACTCAGATGCAGAGAGCTACATAGAAAACCACTGTGAGGGCTGATATTTTGGACTGGGTGCTGATGCTTCTCTTGTTGCTGCAGCTGTTGAGAATTTGTGAATATATATATACTTTCCAGTGGCTTCGCCTGACTTATTTGGTTGCTTTTGACTGAGTCCATTTGAAACAGGAAAGAATAACTGAAAATTCAGGTGTTTGCTGAAATTGTTTGCTGAAATTCAGGTGTTCCATTGCACTCTCTGCTTTTTTGACCCTAGAGAGCCTCTACAAATACAGAGACTCTCTGCTGGTTGGCTTTGAGAGCTTGTGGTATGCGTGCGCTCTGTTGATCCTCATCCATACTGTAGAGGAGACATTTTGCTGCAAATGCTCAAACTTACTTGTTTGCTGCAGTTTTTTCTCTCTCTAGCTCTTTATGTGTTAAAAAAAAAAAAGACTTGTTTTGCTGAACAACTGGGGTGCAGGACTTGTGATTATTCGTTCTTGTTGTTGTTGTTCTGAATGTTTTAGGATGTGTATGTAGTGGCAGCCAGGCAGCCAGGGTTTTATGTATGTCCTGCCATTGTGTGTGTGTGTGCACGTGCGCGCATGCCATGCAGGATGGAAAGGAAAGGAAAGGAAAGGAAAGGAAAGGAAAGGAAAGGAAAGGAAAGGAAAGGAAAGGAAAGGAAAGGAAAGGAAGATAAAGCTGCAGAATAAATACTGATGTCAAGAAAGACACTCCATGCTCCTAACTATCTGCAAAATTAGGTTTAGGCATAAGAAACTTAGATCAAGAAGTTTGCTTTAGAACATTTTTTAAAAAGAAATCTCATTTGTGCTAACATTCATTTTCTACCAGGATGCCCTCCTGCCCTGGAGGAGGAGGTAACTGATTTGAAATCTATTTGAAAAGTATGTTAATTCCTTTCAATTAGCATACTCCCAAGGCAAAAGAAGGACACTTGAGTTCAAAGAAGGCAGCATAAGAAGAAATACATTACTTTTATTTAGTTTCTATAATGGGTATTTTAAAAAGCATTTTAAAGTATCTCTTTTGCCCATTTTTCTGAAAATTAGTTTATTGGTAGCACTCAGTTGTTACCTTGTCAATTCTTGTGGTCCCAGTATGAACAATAATAAATAAATAAATAAATACATACATACATAATTCGTGCAAGAAGCTTATTCTGAGTTAATATAATTTCATATGGTAAAAAACACTCATATGGTATTGTTACGTCAAAAAATAGCCAACTTGAAATGTTCTCTTAAAAAAAAAAGGGTAGACTGTTTTGTTTAAGGTTTGAAACAAAAAGCATTTTCTGTTTAATGTAGTCCTAATGTAATATGGAAAAAACTATATTACAAACTATAAATACAGTATTCATTGGCATAAAGACCCCAAATGAGACACCTTTCAAGGCACTGGATGCTTATAGTCTTATAAGCTATTCTTGATCAGAGAAGTGATTGGTATGAGTGAATATTAAATGCTGAAATGTAGAAATGCCACATCACTAGGAAAATTAGAGACAATTACAAATATTGGTATCATATTTGAAATAGAATTTCAGATAGAAGTTTGAACTCTGCACCAAAATTCACACTAATTTCCTTTTAAAAAGAGAAAAAAAACGTTCAAAGCTAAACTTTAATAAATTATGTAGATTTTGGCTTGACATACAAGAACAATTTCTTTTTAGAGTTGGACTTTGGCATTTACAATGTTTTTACCAAATCCCCTAGAAGATTTTGCCAAAAAGCCTAGGAAATTTGCTGAAAGAATGTTTATTTATAGGAGCTGTTAGAAGCCTGCCAAATAAATGCAATCTCAATTTTTAAAATACCTTTCTAAATTAAAAATTAGCGAAAGAAATAACACATCAATTTAATTCTCATTAATTATCTTTTGAGGTTTTAAAAGTAAACAAAATGAAATATATAAAATGTGTATAAATATTTGGAAATATATTGTGTCAGTTTAATCAAAAATTTGCACATTGTTCTCACTGCCTGTATAAATTTCATCCACTGTCTTTCTCTCTGTGTGCATAAAGTTTACATTGCTTGTTTTCTGACCTTTCTTAAAAATATTTAGGTTAGAATGCATCTATTCAAGTAAAGTATTTCTTCAAACCAGTCTCATTAAATTAAGAACAAGTGTTAGCACGCCAGAAGATTCAGTTCTAATTCTTTTGAACTCCTAGCAATATTCCAGTATACTTCAGAACAAAGTAGACACAATGAATCACATGACATCCAATCCAGTCTATTCAGATATAAGACGTCAGTGGACATTTTTTTTAACCATAATGTGAAGACAGGAGATTTAGAAATAAAGCACTGTAAAGAAAGGAATTCAGGCCCTCTAATTTACTGGTAGTGAGAACACTTTGAATATGGAACTTATTCTGGATTGGCTAATTCAAGTTGTGACATCACTACCTACCTTTTTTTATGCCTCGCATCAGTTTTGACGCCAGGTGACAACATGAGGAAGTTCATGCAGATTTTTGGGCAACATTTTTGGAAATGGTTTGCTGTTGCCTTTTTCCTAGGGCTGAGAGAGAATGACTGATCTGAAGTCACCCAGTTGGCTCCTATGCCTAAGGCAGTGCTAGAACTCAGGTTTGCATACCCTTAGTCTAGCCCAGTGTTTCTCAACCTTGGCAGCTTTAAGATGTGTGGACTTCAACTGTCAGAATTCCCCAGCCAGCATGCGCTGGTCTAGTACTTTAACCACTAGACCAAACTGGCTCTTAAAGTTAGTAGTTAATTAGAAAAGTGTTTTCACATCCTGAAACCATGTACTTTTACATTCAGTTAAGGTAATTCTTAAGGGTTATTTAGAATCAAGTGTAAGAAGAATAACTTGCAACTCCTTTGTATTTGTTGATCCCAAGCTTTGTTGAGCCTTTCTGGATAACTTAGAGATGTTAGATTTAAGGCTGGGGAGTCATACTTTAAAATGGTAGCAAAATTAATTTTTCAGGTAACTGTGGAGGAATAAAATAAGAGTTTACCGCAAAAAATAGTTACATAGGTTTTAGTAATTAACTTTACTAAACCAAAATACCATATACAGTATATCTTTTGCCATTTATTTAACTGTAGAATTCTTTATAGCCCTGCCAATGTTTCCCTCCAAACAGGAAATTGTTAAATGGACAGTTACCTCAAATATCTGTAAAATGTATGTATTTTGTTGCATTTTTTAGTGAAATGCAACAGATTCAAGGATATATAGTGACCGCTTCATTATCTCTATTCTTTCCACAGTTAAGTACATGGTCAGCAATGGGGAAAAAAGGAAGACTACCTTGACAGAAGACTTATTTCTTTGACAGCAAGCTAATTCAAAGACATTTTAATGGATCAATCGGACCAATTATGGTTCATTAATTTATCATTAACAATATTTCTGATTCATGAAGCATACTTTCTTTGATTTCAGATTATGTCTCTCCAGATGTTGCCACATTATAACTTCTAGCATCCCTCACCATTTGACTGCAACCGGGGCTTCCAACATTTGCCATTCTGCAACATTTGGAGAGCTACAATTTTCCTTCCTCTTGTGCTAGTGAGAAGAGAGAATTATCCTTTCAAGATGGTGCTGGACATATGCAGTTTTTAGAAACGATCATCAATATCACATTAAAAAGTGGGCTGCCCAATTAATCAGGCTCTAGTTTTAGCCAATCAATTACACATTGCAGCCTACTTAGTTCGAGTGCTAACTTTGAAGAAAAGGCTGCCACATTTAAATACTTCACCCACCTGACTCTCATACAGATACATGTAGGAAAATGAGAGATGCAGAATCCAAAGATTCAATTCTACTTTCATTGTCGTCAGTAGAGAGTTTTGATACTTGCTTCATTGGAAGCATTTGCCAGCTCTAATTGACCGAGTCACCCAATCTTTTCAGTCTGCTGTGAGAAGTTGAAGTTGTTTGTTTAACATTCCATTCTGATGAAGCTTTTCATTATCTAGCCCCTAATACTCTGTAGGAAATGGAATCATTAGAGAACAGCATCCCTTCATATGTAAACATTTGAATAATTTACACTTTCAACTGGTGTTAAATAAAAGGGTTTAATCTCAAAGATCTGACAATACATATTCATTTCTAATTTCCAATAAGTAAACTTTACTTCTTCCTAAAAGCTTCTCTTTTTCTGCGGGATAATGGCAATTTTGACAATTGGACACATTTGGGATTAAAATTTCCCTCCAGTCAACAGAATCATGAAGAGTTATTATTAATGTGAAAACCAGAAATAATTACAAATCTTACAATTAATAGCAATACATGGATCTTGATATACTATAACCAACTAACTTGCAGTATTCCTGGGAGATGTGTAGAAGAACTGGAGGTAGCAAGTTTCTCTCCACATAGGAGCATTGTTAAATGGACAGTTTTGCTAGCCTTGACAACTGAAGCCTCTTTCTCAGTCACTGGGTGGCATTGTGGCCAACCATGGTGCTATAAAAGAAACTCTTATTTGATGTGGGTGACTACAGCTAAATTCTCCCCAGAGTATTACAGAGTTATATATTTATGCAGAAAGCTTACTCTTAAGACATTGTGCAAGCACAAATTCTACTAATCTTTATTGTAACATATCTCTGTCTGTCTGTCTGTCTGTCTGTCTGTCTGTCTGTCTATCTATCCATCCTGCCCCAATTCAGCAGAAACAATATGAGCTCAGGACTAGGCTTCAATGTATCTATGCTGGATAGAGAACAATAGTTACAAATGGATGTTACACATCCTAGTCCAGCAAAGCAGACAGCTGATTGAGATAGAGGGAAGAAAGATTTAATACTCTTTCTCACTATTAGCACAATTGAACGTTATTTTATATGCCATTACAATTCCATTTGTGCATATAGTTAGATTGGGATCCAGTTTCATGTTTCCAATATATTTCTAGAAGTTCTTTGCTTCTCTGCAGCTTGTACAAGAAGCACTGGGGGAAAATTTCAGAAAATTCAGTCAACAACAAGACTTAAATAATATGCAGCCTTCAAAATTCTGTTGATCAATAGTAATATCAAAGGTATAGTTATATTATATAACACGTATATTTCCATAAAATGAAAGTGGAGCAGTTAGTAATAATATTAGAGACAGCCATGGTGCCTATTGATCTGTATGCTGTCTTATTGAAAGACATATGAAGAATTTTGTAAAGCAAAAGAAGCTAAATCAGTTTACTGCTTTTGGCAAAAGCAAAGGTACCATGGCATAGTCTTGAGAGTTGAAATCTGCTGGTTGAGCATGGTATGGGATCTTAACTGTTTTCCAAAATAAATATATGTTATTAGGGATAGAGGGTGAAGAATACTTTTCACAGAAGATTTAAGGTTTGGGCAGCTTTTCAAAATGTTATACAAAGAGGATTATAAGAACAAAAATCATCATGACATTTACATGCGTCACAAATATATTAATTGCTGTATAAAGACATATTCTGTAAAGGTGATCATCTGATTTTGTGATTTAATGTGAAGGAGAAAGAGGACAAGGATGAGAGGAAGGAGAAGAAGTGTTAAAGAAGCTAGCAAAAATTGTCTGTACATTTTAGATTACCAAAGATAACAATTGCTTACATCAACTCATTGTAAAATATTTTTATTCGATGCCAATTTTTTAAAAGTGCCTTATAATAGGTTGGCCTATTATAATAGCTTTAAATAGTCAAAATCGATGCACCAGAATACCCTAGACACACTGCAGTTGGTGGGAGTTCCTAATCAGACACATGAAATGCAATTCTGATTTCATTGGGTTAATTTTCACTGACATAAATAAGAGCAGAATTATCCCCAAAGACTGAATGTTTTTAGATGTGAATCTTTATTTCTACAGGGTTATAATTCAGCAGTAAAAATCCACTCAGATTTTATGCCTGGTTCACACAAGGTTTCTGTCTAGCAAAGTATAGTTTGACAACATTTTTATGTGGATAGCCATGTGTGCATGTGTCTGTATTAAAAAGGAAAAGGAAAGATTTGAAGCCTTTAAAATATTTACACGTCTTTGTGAACTTCAGAATTTGGCAAAAATAAGGGATTCTGCAGCATGCTTTATCCAGTCATTGGAATTTAGGGGAAAAATATGCTTAATGTATAGTTATAAAAAGATATGCTAGTTCTGGGATTTATTTATTTAGAACTCTGCTCTATTTCAGGGAGTTGGAGCAGCTTGAAACTGTTTTTTTTTAAATAAATAAATATTAATAGTTATGACCCTAAGGAGCATATGTACAGCCAGCTATGGATTAGCCTACAAAAGAAGCATTTTTATTGCCTTGCATTCCTTTTGTTTAGCTATTTGCTTAGCTTTTTAGGTAGGACTATATTTAAATGTACCGTTTACATTGCTTATTTATCCCTATTACATAGGATCATATATTTTTATGATTAATTTAATTTGCTCACTAGCTTTCATAATTGCCCATAACATTAACTTATAAGGGGTCCATTACATACAAAAGCTAAAAATGTGTGCAGACAGTTGAAAGACAGACATTGTTTGTTGAACAGATATCAATGATGAAACTCTTAAGATTTTTAAAAGATATGCAGGCATTAATGCAACATTAACTGTGCTAGTTATTTTACACATATATATGGATTAAATAAGTGACTCCTGAGTTGTCCTTCAGTCTGGCTTGCAACTTCCTCCACATTCTACTGTGCCCGATAGAGAGAAATTGGAGAGAAAGGGAATGTGCATAGAACAGCTGGACTGATCATCGAAATAAATAAGAGGAAATTGGGGACACAGCTAATAAAGATCAAATCTGCACCTTATTGTAGATGCTTTGGAAATTCCTGGAATCCAAGAACAGATGTTGGGCACTCCCCCAAACCAGGGAGATGTCCTGGCTGGGCTGTGATAACAGCATCAGCATGAACAGACACAGAAGCCATATGCAAGTTTTGCGGCATGGACTTTACCATGCACTGCTCATTGTGCATAGGGCTAACATAGCTGGGCAGCAACTACTAGATGGCAGCAACCAGTTAGAATATCCTGTATTTCTTTGCTACTATCTAGTGGTCATCCAGTTTTTTGACAACCCAGATATGATGGCCCAAATTGTACTTACGTGATTGTTTAAAGTTACAGATTAACTTAATATATACATTTATACAAATCAGCATGTCTCGATTTTTATTCTGGGAATCTGTTCACCTGAAATCTGAAAAATACTTCCTCAGAATAGGCTTTCTGTGTTGAAACTCAGCTCTTGGTCTTTAGGTTACCAATATACCAAAGTGAAGCTACTGAAGGTTTCCATCAGAAACAGAAGCAGTATGAGTATGATCTAGGGTGCTTCTAAGGAAAAAAAATACTGCTTCACTAATCTTCCCTTCTCAGTTTTATGATACTGACACAGTATCTACCTTCTGTATGCAAAAAGTATAGCGTGTGTTCTTCATTTTACAAACTAGTATAAAAAAGCTTGCTACATGAACTCTAGATACAAGTCAAGGATAGGGGTTTAAGGTTTCTGGATGTGTGCTTAAAGTTCTTATCTATGATTTGTGTGATCACAGGGGCATCTCTCACCATTGGTACACCATAAGCTGATGAAAACACTGCACAATAGACTCTTCCTAATCAAGTGAAAACAGTAACAGATATCTCAATAGACTTTACAGGTAGACCTCACTTAACAACTTCCCTGTTTAGTGACTGTTCAAAGTTACAACAGCACTGAAGAAGTAAATTTATGACCAGTCCTCACATTCAGAACCATCACAGTATCCCCATGATCACATGATCAAAACTTGGGTGTTTCGCAACGGGTGGGCATTAACAACTGTCACAGCATCCCGTGGTCACATGATTGTCATTTGCGCATTTCACAACTTGCTTCCAACAAACAGAGTCAATGGAGAAGCTGGCAGTAAAATCACAAGTTGTGGTCATGTGACATAATGCTTAACAACCATGGTGACTCACAAGATCAATATCATTACTGAGCAATGATGATAAAATATTTACGATGATTTTAGCCAAAAGGATGAAAAATATTTTGCAAGATTTTATTCATGAAGACCAATGTGGCTTTTTGTCCACAAGACAATTGACGGATAATATTAGAAATATCCTTGACATATTAGAGTACTTGGACAAAACAAACTCTGTAAATATTCCTGGACATGGAAGAGACCTTTGATAATCTGACCTGGACTATTTTATTCAAGATTTTGGAAGACATGGATTTTGGGGACAATTTTATCACATAGGTGAAATTGATATATACTTCACAAATGGCACAAATTATTGTGAATGGTGAATTGGAACATGTGAAAGGAACTAGACAAGGATGACCTCTCACTGCTGTTATTAATTCTGGCTCTTGAAGTTTTAAATTGAGATATAGGACAAGGTAAAAGAAATGCTGGAGTGAAAGTCAAAAAAGAAGTATACAAATTAAGGGCATTTGCAGATGATTTGGTGTTAATTTTGGAAAATTCTATAGAAGGGATAGATATATTAATGCAAAATTAAGGGAATTTGGTACTGGGGCTGGCTTTAAAATTAATGAGAAAATGAAGATGCTGACAAAGAATATGAGGATGGAAGATAAAAAAGAATTGTCTGTAAAATCTAGATTTAAGTTTGAGAAAAAAGTGAAATATTTAAATATTAATATGACTATTATGAATATGTTATTTCAAAACAATTTTGTCAAGGTATGGAGTGAAATTAAGAAGCATTTACTAAGATGGGAAAAAGTGCAATTATTGATGCTTGGAAGAATTTCTGTGGTAAAAATGAATGTGTTACCTAGGATGTTTGTACTACAGACAATACCTGTTTGGAGAAATGATGCACCTTGCAACAATGGCAAAAAGATATATCTAGCTTTATATGGCAGGGCAAGAAACCAAGAATTAAATATAAAATTCTTCAGGATCCAAAGGAAAGAGGAAGATTAGGATAGCCTGATTTCAAATTGTATTTCACAGCTTACTGTTTAGTTTGGATGAAGGAATGGCTGTTGCTAAGAAATAAGAGAATATTACAAGTAGAAGGGCACATCCTGAGGTTTGGGTGGCATGGTTTTTTAATGATATGATAAAGTCAAAGTTAATGTAGATTTTAAAAATCATTATTTCAGGAGTGCCATATTGAGAATACATTCAATCCCAGGCTGTGCCCAAAAATACTTTTATGGCTTCAGCACAAGAAGCGTTTTATAGATCATAAATAGCAGGCAAAGAAAAATGGTTAAGATATCAGAACTTGTTAATACAGGAAAATGGAGAACTTAAGATGAAATCAAGAGAACACTTGGCTGCAGAGTGATTTACTTTTCAATGGTTTTCATATGGACAATTAAAAGAGAGGTTTAATATGGATAAAAAGTTACCAGGGATAGAACAATATGTAACTGAGTTTGAAATAGAATTATGTACAAATGATGAACTAGTAATTGCTAAAATGTAAATGTAAATGTAAAACAGAAAAATAGTTAAGGAAGCAGCTTCTGATCTTCATAGCAGTTATAAACATATTTAAAACTGTTTCTCTAAAATGTAAAATGCTCAAACTTTTGTTGAGATTTGAAATGGAAGATGAACAAGTTAAAGAGTGCATGATAAAATGGGCTAAGAATTTTGGTTAAAATATACAGATAGATTAATGGGAAAGAATATAGTTAAAAGAACTGAAATTCACATTGTCTTACAATTTAAGAGAGAACTTTTATAAAATTATATACCATTGGTATATGTCACCATATAAATTGGCTAATATGTACAAGTGTACTTCAAATCATTGTTGGAAGTGTGAAAAGCACAAGGGGACATTTGACCATGCATGATGGACTTGTGAAAAAGCTAAAAATATTGGACAGAAATATATATCATGATACAGAGAATTTTAAAAATTAACATTCAGATGAAACCAGATTTTTTTTTCTATTAGGATTTATGGATAGTCAATTAGAAAAGACTTATGAACGATTTATTTTATATATGGTAATGACAATGAAGTTGTCCATTATGGTTCTTGGCATAGTGATTTCCTATTTAAGTATAAGTTAAATTGATACATTTATGCAAGAATTTAGAATCAGAATTCCTCTCTTCTTTAGCAGTATAAATGCTACATGAAGACTCCTGCTCTTTTTACCCCTGTTTGCATGTGAAATGTACTTTGCTACTAAAAAAGTTTACATTATGTACTATTACATCAAACATTGTGTGTTGAATATTACAAAAGAATATTCTGGCCGTAAGTTTCATCTTCAGCCAGATTGTGAAAATTTACTTGTGATACCTCTTGTGATTCTTTTGACTTCTGAATTATTTGCTAACCCTTAAACTAGTAACAGTTTATTTATGTCTTCATTGCATTTATTTCCCTCCTCTACCTACCACCCCATACCCCCTCCCTCTCAGGGGCTGAGATTTTATCTTACTGTATCATATTTTTAATTCCTAGGAAACTGGGCTTTTGTTTGAGTTTTAATTCCTGTGAAATTTGAGTGGAATAATGACATATCTACCATCCACTAGCATGTGCCTCACATTTGGTAACAGTTCTGTTTTGAAATCACCTGTGTATTTAAGTACGTTACAGTGATTACTCCTAATATTAAACATAGTCACACTAAGAGACTGATTATTTTCTGTTCTACAGTTGGAAGTTGAGAATTTATTATTATTTATTTATTTAACTTTATTGGCCACCCAACCCAATGGACTCTGAGAACAAGTGAGAGGAGCTTGCCCAAACGTAAATAGGCCAATAAATAAGCTACAATTCAAGCTAATCCTTCCACTGTTACAAATCTAATACTTTGTAATGATTCATACATTACTCTGAGATTTATTTATTTGAAAAGCTGAAGTCCTTTAAATAAACACATAAAATTTTTAAAAACCTTCTTAAGGTATCTTAAAGTATATCTTAACAATAAAATAAAACTTTCATATCTTGATTTGTATTATCTCATTGTATTATCTAATTCTTTGCAAATTAAGTAGAAAGCCATATACCTCCTTAAATCATTTGCTTTTGTCTACAGAATACTTTCTTAGTTGCACATGTCCCTGTCTTTTATTCATCTTTAGAAAGTACTTCAAGTATATTTTATCATGAATTGATTAATCCACAAAGTGCACATATTTCTGAGATGAACAAGTATAGACAACGTCTCTAGCTACTGTCTTCTCTACATTTTCACTTTCTCTATATTCCTACTACATAACATTGCATCACATTTGTCTTTGTGAATAGGTAAAGCCAAGGTCTCATCTATTCATGACAAGGAAAGTCACGCAGGACAGAAGAATCAGACAGTTCCATTCCAGACATAATAAGGTTATCTCAGACCATGTATGCACAGAGTTAAATTTTAGATGTTATATACAATGAGTTGGGCTTTTCCTCAGAAGACTGGTATTTTAGTGTTATATTTATAGCCTTTCTTTCTTTATGAATTCAAGGCACTTACTCCTTTCAAGTCATCCCACATCACAACCCTGTCAGTCCGGGAAAAGGCCTGCCCAAAATTTCTCTCAAAACATTTAATGAGCCTGAGTCTTCCTGGTCCTAATCCAACCTATAACCACTTTACACTGGTTCTCTGGAGTACAAGATTGTAAATAATATACTTAATTATGCTTGCTAATCAGTGCATTTGTCCTGTCTTTTCTGAACAAAGCCATCTTTTCCAGTATGTAGTAATACCATGAATATTCTCCTTGTACATACTGTAAATCTTTGGAATGAAAATTCTGTAAAGCAGAATCATATTTGTTCCATAAACTAGTAAACAACCCCTTTTGGTTTAACCTGCTGTAATAATGGCTTGTTGTGTTCACTCTATCATCACAGTTTTAAATCTATGCCTTTAAAGAGTTGTTCCCTTAAAGGAAATACTTACAGACATGCTGTCATTTAGGCAACATGGATATTTATGCTGAGGTTCCAGATTAATCATCATCCTGGTCCTGGTCAGTTACAGTGCAGAATGAAGGGGGACCCTCTGGGGGAGATGGGCGGCATATAAATTTAATAGATGAATAAATAATGGGTGACCAACATGATCCCATAGCCTCGATAATATTGGAAAGAGTCTTGAAGGTAATTTCTTGAAATCTCTTCCAACTGAATCTGTCTTATGATATCAAGCCAGTAACTATATCCAATTGGATCATTCCAAGATCTTTAAGGTAACTGCCAACTATAGCCTTCCATTGAAGGAGACAATGGGTTGTCTATTGTTGGTGAGAGGACCTGCACTGAAATAAAAAGTCACCTTGTCTATCAGTGATGAACTTGTCCTCTGGTATGCCTGTTTGTGAATGAATTCAAGACTGAAGAGGAAATATTATGTGTGTAGCAACAAGATTTCAATATGCAATGGGATTGTGAGTAAAAATGAGTGATATGTGTAAAGGAATTGTTGGATGAGATATTGAGATAATATAGTATCCCAAATATGCAAGCCATATGTTTTGTGCTTCCCCACATATTAATGCTGGCTTCCTGGACATCACCTTCATCAATACTTGTAGCTTTGCTATTTGAAAACCAGTTGCAATAGACCAAAATCTGGCTTACCTTATCTACCCAAGAAGACACCGCTGATTACCTGATTCAAGTAGCACACTTAGGCAGCTGCAGAATCTTGTCATTTACAATGGGTCTTAATCATGCACTGAAAGGTAAGCCCTACAGGGAGGTTCTAATGAATTAGAGCCTAACGCCTCATATTCCCCAACCAGAATAGTAAAGTTTCTGAAATAGATCTCTAGAGAGGTGTACAGATGCCTGTGGATTTTGGCTGCAATAAAGCTGATGACTACCTATTGCTGTATCTACCGTTTCTGTCCTGGGGAGTAACATGCTTATTCCGGATTAATTTGGATACCAATAGATGGTTTATAGGAGGGGGTAAATGAATATTTCTCTGGAGATGTGCCTAATTTGTGGGCTTCCCCAGGTAAAATAGGATGGCTGCTATTTATAGATTGCATAATTATATCTCCAGCACCTTTATGCTGCCTCTGCCATGCTAAGTGGGTCACCTCTTTGTTTTTCAAATGAGGATGGAACTTTTTTGACATACCAATAAACCTTGCAACAGTAAAAAGAAACAATATTCATTATGCTGGTACATGGGGACTTTCCTTAAGAGTTGGGGCAGTAAATGCTTTTTAATCCCAAGATGCACTGATTGTGATAATGTAAGGCAGGCAGGCTGAGTGTCAGTAATAAAATCATTGCAAATATGAACAGAATAAGAAATTGGTCAACAGGATCTTGTAACAACTTGTGTTTATTCCATGAGGGACTAAAGAAAGTAAAATAAGCAATGATTTTGTTTGGGATTTGTTTATGAAAGGTTTTCTGTGTGTTATGTGTGTAGGCAAGCATAGAGGGTAAAGGAAAGGACTGGGATTTATAGGTAATGGTTTTAAAGAATTCTGTCACTGTTTGGCTTCACAACTCTTAACTTCATAAAAACAGAAAAAGAAGAAGCTTTTACTCTTTTAGCCCTTCCCTTTTATTTTTTTTTTTAGACCGTTTTATAAAAGCTGTAAAATATAATATGGCACAACTATAAAATATAATTTTGTTTTTTAGCCTGCAAAAGTGCTATAGAACTGAAATTATAATAAATCTTCTGATGTCCAGCATTGATTGTTTCAAGCCTCTGGCTTTAATGGGCAATAGTACAGTGTATTATGATGCTATGATTAAGGAACTGTGGAAAAGACGGAACCTGGACTTAGGTCGGCGCTTTGCACTGCTCGACTTTACCACAATTATTGGTTTTCTGAAATATGTCCCTATGCATTATTCTGATCAGATTACTTGTATTGTACAATCCTCTGGTGAATAAGGGGACAGTAGCACAAAATAAATCTTGATCTGAAATTTAATCTCCACAACTGTGGACCAGAAAGAAGTACCTTCACATGCCTCTGATGAAAAGTTTGTGCATTTTCCACAATGGGAGTATATTTTTCATTACATAATTGTCTCTAATGTAAATCCACACAAAGGATAAGTAAATGAGGGCAGAGGGTGTAGTAAAAGAGTGGGAGGACTCCTGAAATATTTTCCTGTGCTTAATTCATAAAAAGTTCAAATTTCCTGTGACTTCCTGCCTCTGAACACTGGACCATATTTTCATAACATTTCCCTTGAAGGTTGGATATCATCTAACTTTGAAGCAATGTATCCCATAATGCATTCTGCCTCTTGTGTCCCTTTCAAAGAACCTCCATGTGGCTCTGACTCATCACTATAAATTCCAAATCAGAACAATCTCAAAAAGGAGAGTGGTGACATATGGCAAGGGGTAGCACTGAACCTGAAGCTTCCTAAATCCTCTTACACTTTGACATGCTTCCAATACCATTGGATATTTAGGCCAGCGTTACTTGCAATGCTACTTCTCATATTTCTGTGTAGGCATAAGATTTGTGGGCGTGCTTTGTACAATTTTAGTGAAATTCAAAGGCTAGAGATTTTCATCCTATAAGAAAATGTTGCCAGATTTGGGACCATTTAGTATAGAAAAAGGCAAACAAACAAAAACAAAAACCCCACAACCCAGCAATGACATCTGAATTATTTAAAATAAAGAAACCAAACCAAACCTCTGTTTCATAATGATTCAGTGAAGATGAATAGGGGGAGCTTCAGGACAGATAACAACACCACCACCACCAACAAAAAGGATTTTGTTCTGCAGGCTGTAGTAATGGCCACTGAGCTAGACAGATTTCAAATGGAATTAGATAAATTCATGGACAACAAGGCTATCGATAAGGTCCTAGGTATGATTGATAGATATATTATCTCTGGGATCAGAGAGAGAATGCCTGTGAATACCAGTCTTTGGGGAACAGCAGCAGGAAAGGACTTATTACTGTAATGTTGTGCTTCTGGGTTTCCTGTAGGCATAAAGTTAGCCTCAGCGGAAAACAGAATGCTGGATTTGATGGCAGCAGTCTTCTTTTCTTCTTATTAGCTTCTTCTTGGCTACTCATTCTTAAAGCAACATATTTGACAATCTTCTCAATCAATGAATAGCAGCACAGCTTAAATTTTAAATAGGTTCCAAATGGGATTAGACTAATTGATGGAGGATAGATCTATCAACAGCTATTAGCTGTGCTAACTAAATCATACTCTCTGTTCAGAGACAGTATACCTCTGAATGCAAGAGGCTACGGACTGTCAACTGTCTTTATACCTTGCTTATGGGCTCTTTATTTATTTATTTATTTGATTTATATAGCTGTCCATCTCACCCAAGTAACTCGGGATGGCATACAAGGATTAAAAAACTGACACATACACACACAGAAACCCATGGCATACAACTCCAACCACCCAAGGAAAAACAATGACCCCACTCACAGAAAAAAAGGCACAAAATCAACAGCAGAGCTCATCTAACCATCCAACCCAAATGCCTGGAGAACCTCTGAATGCCCATTGCTGAGAATAATGCAAAACTAGATGGAGTTCTGATTTTATCCAGCAGGAACCTTGCTGTATTCTTAAGTTACTGATTGTTAAATCTTTCTTCACACTTCTGTATTATTCAGCATGCAGAAGTCTGTTACCCACAACATCCCAGGATATTAATATATGCATCCTACTGAAAATATTAGAACAATATAACCCAAACAGTGTATATCCTATTCATTCTAATGGGATACGTGCATGAATAACAATTCTTTAAAAAACATTCTGAAGAAACAGAATGAAATAATGGGCCCTTTGCTGAATTAAATGTACAGTTTTGGGGTTGAAGTGTGTTAGCAATTAAAATAATGCTGTGACATGGAAGTGATTTTGGAATATCCACCAAGCTATTACTGGGACAGAAAAAGACTACTGAATATTGTTGCTATGTAATTTCCATTCATTTGAAGGAGGAATTTCACTCACACGCTGCTGTAGTAACCAAAGGTGATACAGTAGGTAATCTTCAAGATGAAGTGTAGATGACCAGAACCTTAACTTGCAAAGAAGTCAGGCAAGGTATACTACTCCTTCAACTTACAGTTTACAAATGCGAACATCAGTGGCAGTGCAGAATACTATAATGTAAATTAGTATCCATGTTTGCACCCAGAATTTAAATTCAGGACACTATTTCAAGCTTTAAATATTGCCCACCTGAGATGTCATCACAGGCAAAATAGGACGCCTATATTTTGCTCACCATAAGTTGCAGGAGAAATCTTTCAAGGGCCTCTATGTCTACATTAATATGCTGGAAGCTGAAGCCAGAGAAATTTATGTAAGGTTGTGAACATGTCATCAGTGCTGGTTGTGCTTGCTTGAACATAAAGCATCATTTCCAGTCAAATTGGCTTCCAATCCCATCTTGGCTGTGAATCTCTCCCTTCACTTTGATTGCCAAAGGCTTATATGACATACACAATATCATTATCAAAAGATGGCAGAGGTGAAGTAGCATATTGTGTTACCTCGATAGTTTGTGTTACCTCCAGAGGCCAGAGTTCAAATAATGGCTGGATTCTCGAATGAAAATTCATTTGGTAATTCCATGCTGTGTAGCATTAGTCTGAATCTTGGGTATCACTCTTTACCTTGGCCAGGGTACCAGTTTTTAATCACAGGCCAGGACTGGAGTAACAGGAGCAATGCCAATTGGAATCAAAAAGGATTGGCAGGACTGTCCAAGGAAGTTTATGCAGCACCTGCTCATATTGTACTGGCTCAAGACAATCTCTTAGCTGTAGAGTTTCATTGCTATTCAATTAAACTAACTGGGAGGAACGGCACTTGTAGGTTAGTAAGAAATATCAGGCACTGTAATCTCTGCCTGAATACAGATAACCAACTGGATAAATTTAGGATAAGCTATTATTTAATAGGCTTATCCTAAGGCTGACAGGCATCCTAATGTAATGTACTCAGATAAATCTGTGTGAAAAGAGTATCCACCTTTATTGCTGTGATGGCCTACTTTAAATTTCTCCTTAACTCAGAAGACAAAGGTAATTTCCACTGTAATCTGAACGTTGTCTTTCTGCCCATGGCTTAAAATATTAGTAGAATTCTTATTAGTAAGAATACATAGCCAGGTGTTCAGCTCCTCTCTCTCTCTTCACTGAACACACTTTTTAAAAGATGCCTATATCCCAACTTGTATCAAGAGATAACTTTGAAGATGGCATTGTGTTTCACAGTTTGTTTGTTTTTTAAACACCATCAGATTAGTTGAATTTTCAGAAATGTTGTACAGGGATAAACTGAGAATAGATTAATATCATTCATCTGGACTGGTAATCTACATTTTCAGTAGCCTTCCTGGCACCTCAAGTTTGCAAATGTTTCCTACTGTTTGTCTCAAACAGATGATTATCAAGACTGCTCTCATAATTAATGGTAATTCAAAGGCTAATTCTTAAAATAAACATACAAAACCAGCGAGCTGATCAAAGAAAAAAAAATGCTGGACTATTTTTCTGAAGTTTTAGTCATGATGAATCACTCCAAAATTTGTGCAGTGATTTTTTTGGGGGGATGGGGAAATCTGGGGAACAATTCCCAAATTAGCTATTGAGAATTAGCTATTCCCAAATTCCAATAACACTTGAAGCCTTTTCCTCCATTCCTGTTTTCATGTTTAGAAAGGATGAAGAAGGAGGAGGAGGGAGAGAAAGAGGGGATTAATACTTCCCTCTAATTATTTTTTTCTTCATATAAAGTTTATAATTTAGACTTGGCAATGCAAAGCTGTACAAAATGAAAACAATTTCCATAATAAAAATGCTATCAATAATGTACAGCATAAAAAAAATCAATAAAAACTTAACCCAGAATTTTAAAACAGAAATAAAATCATGTTTAAAATACTTGTTTAGAACACCCTCTTCAAAAAATGTTTGTTTGGCATAATAAGCAGACAAAACTGGATATCATAAAGTTAAGACTTTGTTCCTTTAAAAAAAACTGATTAAATCTTACATAAAGTTTTAATTCCATCTGTCCTTCATTTACAAGCTTTCAACACAACATTTTTAGTTTTTTCATTAGTATCTAATGTTTGTTTTCTATGTTTATACTACCTAAAATGTTACTGCTATCGAAGGGGTATTATTTTAAAATGTAATTTGATTGTATACCCTTTATATGATATAATATAAATGATGTATTAAGCTATAATTGATAGCCAAAATGCAAAGGAACTGCAAACCCTAGTACTAAAAGTCAAAGAGCACAATGAAAAAATGGGACTAAAATATAGAAGACTGAACTAATGGCAACAGGTAGAACCACCAGCCCTAGAATTTTCAATAAAGATATCAAAGTGGTGGAGAGCTTCTGCCTTTTAGGATCAACCATCAACAGTAAAGGAATAAGCAGTCAAGAAATATGCTGAAGACTAGCAGTTGGTAGAGTGTACATGAAGGACTTGGAACAGATATTCAAATGCCGTGATGTATCTATACCTACAAAGATCAGAACTGTGCAAGCCATGGTATTCCTTGTGATACTCTATGGAAGTGAAAGTTGGACTTTGATGAAGCAGGTTAGGAAGAGTATTGATGCCTTTGAACTTTGGTATTGGGGAAGACTCCTGAGAATACCGTGGCCAGCCAAGAAAACAAACCAATGGATCATTGAACCAATCAATTCAGAGTTTTCACTCAAGGCACAAATGGCCAGGCTCAAATTATCCTACTTCAGACACATTATTCAAAGATCTAATTTTCTGGAAAAGGCTCTAATGCTGGGAAAGGTGGAAGGGAAGAGAAGAAGAGGATACCCAGCAGCAATGTGGATGGACTCAGTTACAGTGGCAATAAGTGCACCATTGGGAGACCTGGAAGACCAGGTTAGAGATAGATTGTCATGGAGAAAATTTGTCCAGGTGGTCGCTAGGTGTCGAAAATGATGTGATGAATCAATCAGTAAACTATAATATTCATTTGAAAAATATGGATCAAAGCAATTTCAAAAATAGATCATGTTGCTTTTGCAATTAAATTAGCACGCACGCACACACACACAAACGAATGAACGAACGAATGAATGAACGAACGAATGAATGAATGAATGAATGCCTGGTGTAAATTTCATGACTATTTTTCATATATATATATATATATATGTGTGTGTGTGTGTGTCTGTCTGTGTGTGTGTGTGTGTCTGTGTGTCTGTGTGTGTCCTCACACCCGTATGGGTGGTATGGCCTGGGAGTTTGAGGATTCTGCGCAGTATCTTAGCTGCTCCTAGCACTGCAGTCTTCTGGACAGAGAGCTCTGATGTTGTTCCTGGGATCTGTTGGAGCCACTCTCCCAGCTTAGAAGTCACAGCCCTGGGTGCTCCTACCACCACTTTGGCCTTTGCTTTCCACATCCTCTCTAGTTCTTTCTTCAGGCCCTGGTACTTTTCCAGCTTCTCATATTCCTTCTTCCTGATGTTGCTGTCACTAGAACAGGCGCTAAGCACCAGATCCACACACACACACATACATACACACATATATATTTTAGTTTGACATTGAACAGAAAAGTAGTATATGTCTTGAAAATATTTGTCCAGAATTCAGTTGACAATCTCTGCTCAGAAGGGTTGTTACCTAACTCTAATAAAGAAAAAAAAAGTATCTGTGATAAGGGTTTAATTGACTACTTCATTATGAGGTTGCAGTCCTGGCCCAATTATCAAGTGGAAGACACACTGCAGGTTTACATGTACAGATGTACAGTTATTAGCATGTTTCTCTGCAACAACAAAACTTATATGTGAGTATCTGCTCACATGTAAATATCTTGCCTGTAGATGGACATGCTAATTACATAGCAGCTGTGAGATTTGCTGGCAGAGAATTGGACATTTTAAACAAAAAGGGAAAACTAAGAATCTTCATCACCACTTAAAAATATAAGAACTTTGGCAACATAACCAATCCACACATTCATAAACGCCAAAACTATGAGAAATAGAAGTAGCTGAATTTGAAGATAGGAAAGTTACTTATGGGAAGCAGACAAAATATGATATCAAAACATGGCAAGATTAAAATTCTCTTGTGTTGCAAAGAATATTCTTTTTCCATGTTCTTAAGAAACATATGCAAGAGTTCAGGTCTGGACTGAGATTCTTGACCTTCAGTCTACACAACAGTAAACGTACCCTGTTGTTTTTCAGGCTACATCTGCCATCATTTGAAGGAATCTTGCATCCAAGCATAAAAGAGCTGCGTTGAGTCATAACAAATGCCTCCTCCAAACCGTGGGTGAAGCTTGAGAAGAAAACCTGGTTCCTTTCTAAATATCAATGTTTGTTATTAAAAATTAGGAGAGCAATTATTTTCTTAATCCGTATTTTTATCTGTAACATCAACATTGGGCTCTTAATCAGAAACAGTTGCTAAACTAAGCTTCTTTTGTACTGCAGCCCTCTTCTGCAGATGCATACAGAACAAAAAGGAGGGGAAAAAAAGAACAATACATAATAGATCCGAGTTTTAAGTCCACCCAGACAGTTTAACCCTTAGGTCATTGTGTTTGTATTTCACTTATTGGATTGTTAATAGATTTTCTTCATTTGTGTGAGACATTGTGAATGATGTGCTGAGGCCTTTCTATTACTACAACACCAGTGCCCATGGTCCACCTGTAAGAAGATAGTGTTAAAAGCTGCTGGAGTTTCTACCTCTTGACAACATCCCAGCTGTAGACTAGCAATAGCAATCCTCCCGTGGCAGTTTTAATTATCGGCACTGGCGATACCATCAGTAAGTGTGTAATTACGTGTCAGTTTCCTGGCTGTTGGGTATGAAAAGTGGAACCAGTGAGATGATGATTGTTGAAGCTGTAGACTCATATTTAAACAATTCAAAATGTGTAACTGGCAGTGTCATTAAACAGAGAGAGTTTGACCCCAGCTGTCAGTTACTTTCCCTTATGCAGATTTTTTTTTTCCTGTGCTGTCTGTCAAAAGAGCTCCATGAGCTGAAATGGGACAGAAGAGGAAGTGAAATATCCTGAGTGCAGGACTGCTACTACCTTTCACTCCCGCTGAGGTGTTCTTTTACCCTAAGTAAATATGGCAGCCCAGCTGTAAATAAACCCTGGGCATTACAGGAAATTATACAGGCAGCACTGACAAAGAAACAAAGGTAGAATATCAAATAAACTTTCCAGCCCTTCAAATAAGGAGATTTATTTTTCTCCTTCTCCTTCTTCTCCTTCTCCTTCTCCTTCTCCTTCTCCTTCTCCTTCTCCTTCTCCTTCTCCTTCTCCTTCTCCTTCTCCTTCTCCTTCTCCTTCTCCTTCTCCTCCTCCTTCTCCTTCTCCTTCTCCTTCTCCTCCTTCTGATGCATTCATTACTGAATGCTTAAAGAACCCTAAAGAACAAGGCTTATGGTGATTGGATAAGTTCATTATTTCATGATTGAAATGGAATAACTTTTTTGTCTCTTAGAGTTGGATTGAGAAAGTATTTTCATACAGATGAAAAATATATTACCCCACAAGCAACTCTCGCTCTCTCTTCCATGCCTACATACACACTATACACCTTTCTGCATGTATCAAAAAATTAACTTCTGATTTTGATTACTGCCTAAAAATATTATGCCACCAGACTTAAAGTTAGCTAGGGTGGAAAAACTGCATTCTGAGGTAGCAAAATATATGTGCTTAGTTAATAATAATAAAAAAATAGTTTACTTGGATAAAGGCAGCAAAAGAGAGGTCCTGAAAAAGAGTCTATCTTTTAAAGAAGATGATCCTTAATTTGTTAGGAGATAGAAGTATTATTCTTACCCCCAAGGTTTTCTGAAACTCACTCAAGGTTGGATTTGAGGAAAACCAACAGTGTCATGTTAAAAACACATGTAAATACTTGAAGTAAAATGTTAGTGTTAGGAAGGAATCTGTGATTGGATAAATCCATTATTTTCTAAGAAGATTGAACACCAACAATGTTTTTAAATTCTTAACATGCCTTCTAGGAAACTCTTAAAAGTTAATAAAAGGATGGAGAAGACAGAATTAAGCAAGTAGATGTTACATCTTTATTATAGTTACATTTGCCTAAGCTTAATTGTAGTAAGGTACACAATTAGTGTGTATGCTTCTAAAGATTACGTGGGCAAGAGATGTTGCTTATCATGGAAATGCCGTGATTTAAATGGTCTTCTCTTTTTTGTAATGATTAATATATGTGAGTATCTGCAGAATATTTTTCATGGTAATAGAGCAAAGTTATGATACAGGATATAATTGTACCACACCTTTGGGAAATTCCATGACTAAATCAGAGTAAAATAACCTTAGGAAGAGATTGGATTTTTTTTCCCTGTAACATTACCTTTTTGATAAGTTTAATTACTTTATATGATTTTTGAGGAAAGGAATCTAATGTTCTAGCAAAAGAATATAGAAAGTTGCCAAATATTGAATAAAGCCATTGGTTTGTCTCACCTAGCAATGGCCTGTTTAGCAACTCTTCTTTTCAGCCAAATTTTGATCTAACAGCCCAGGAAATAACTTCTCTGTGCAAAGAAACTCTGCCACCAATTTTCAGCTCTTCATTTTGAAAATGTTAAGGAGCATTTTGTAGAGAGTAGTCTGTGAACTGTGTCTTTTGCAGTAGAGCTAAGGAAATGTAGATAAATTTGGTCAGATTAGTAGCTCACTTTCCTTTGAAGTTGTTGATCAGCCCTTTGTTTCATCTCCTATGTTTTCAAATAGTTTTTAAAATTATGATAATTTGCTTTAGTTGTATTGCTATTCATCTCAAACATCATTTTGGAGCTAAAGCAATCTAATAAATACATTAAATGGTTCTTCTCACTTCACCTGTCTAGTAGCTCTTGGGCTCAGTTTGTATGTAGCCAATCCCTAAACTCTGCTCTTTAATCCACAGATTTAGTTGTTTTCATTCTTACTACACTATATAAGGAAACTCTAATCTCTAATAAGGTCATATTTCCTTGGCACCACAGTCTATATTAAAAAACTGGTTAAAATCTCATATAGGATGAAAAAGAAAGGAAAATTTGTAGCTCTTCTTAACCCTGTATATAGGAGGGCTGTGAAATGCTTTGGATTTGATTCCAAAAAAAATGCAGCATGGATACCAGAAATATAGATAGCTGCTTTAAAGAACTGCACACAAGGACTACATTCGGGCTCCCATGTACCTTTTTTGAATTATTTCCACAGTGATGCATGCATAGTAACACACACACAACTATCTATCTATCTATCTATCTATCTATCTATCTATCTATCTATCTATCTATCTATCTTACCCCACTAGCCTAATTAATTGCCTTAATTATACAGCAGGGGACTGTCAAACAACCTTGGAATATCTGAAGAGCTGTGTTATACCAATGTACCTGTCCACTTCTCAGGAGTATAACCTTGCAGGGTTGACATAACTCACAAACTCTTAGCAACCATCTGCTTTTAGGAATATGTATATAGTCTTTAAAACCATGCAAATTAGGTTTATGTAATTTATGTTCAAAATCCTTAGCCTATTGGTTTCCCAGTTAAATATCCAATTAAACCATTAGGATATTGTTAATCATTCACCTATGATGTAACTAACTCAACAGTGGAAGGCTCAGCAGGTTTCCTTATCATTTTTGTCACATGTGAGTTTGGCCCCTCTTCAACTATGCTTTTAGATGTAACTTTTAAAAAGATTTTCTGGCAATATTTGCATCTCTGTATTTTCAAATGTGTTAATGTGGCAAAGAGTAGATGGTGACAAACGCTCACCGAAATTGAAATAAGTGTTGGCTTTATATTAAGGACTCAGTATAAAACAAAGCAAACAACCTTTCTCTAAGAAAGAATAGCAGCTATTTTTCAGTGTGTTGGTTATTATGCTGGTTATTACTTTAAAAGGCCCAAATAATCAAGGACCAGGATATTTGAAAGGCCATCTTCTCATGAACTTGCCCTTTGATTGCGTGATTCATCTAGGATGTTTCCCCTTGTTCTAGAAGATGGGCCAGTTGGAGCAGGGAACAGTTGTGGGGACAGGTGTTAGAATCAAGAGGTCGGACTTACTCTTCTTTCTTGGTGTCCTCCTAATACTTTTGTTGTTAATGTCAAGAGTTTGCTTTGATTTAAGTCTTTCCCCTCATGACACACATGAGACCTGCACACTTGCCACTGGGCTGTGCTATATCTTTCAGCGTCTCTGGTTCTTTTTCTTAGCTTTGATTCATGTTATAATTTATTTAATTTTTTTATATTTTAAACTTTGGAGTTGGCTCACGAGCTGCCCGTGGTCCAAAAGCGTACACATAAGAAGTTAGGTGTCTACAGATAGGCATGGTCAATGTATATGCATTTTTGATTAGGTATTGTTCAGCAGGGCCTAGATATTTAAATACCTGCTACAGTAGGTATGAATTTTAAAAACAATCATCTCCTTGGTGGTCTGGAGTGAGGGGTCCCCAGAGATGGCCAGCAAACACAAGTTGCCTGCAAAGAAGATAAATCTTTGTGAATATCAGTGCATTTGGTGAACATATCATTGATGCGAATCCAAGTTTCTCAAATAGCATTTTTAGATGTGGAAAGCAAAAGTGTAAGTACCAGTTTTTTGTTTTTGTTTCCAGAGAGAGAATCTGAGAGCAACGTACACTGCAGAACAAGCTATATTAATTGCAGCGCTACTTCCCTACTTGAAAGTAATAAATAGGCATATATTAAATCCTCTAAGGATTAATTTGTATTTTATCAGCTGTGAAAAGGGCATTTTTTTACATATCCAGACTTAAGAGCTTTATTAGATCTTTATTAGATCTTCATTGAAAAAGAAATTCTGCATATATTTTGTGTCAAGAGTTTTTTTTTTTAAGTTTTATTTTTTTGTATAATTTTCCTTTAAATTACTTAGGCAATGCAGCTGGGAATTGGAACTGCAGTTTATGTTGGAGACAAATGGAGCTGCTATTTTAGAAAAACCCTTTCAATATGCAAAATTTAATGAATTTTCATGGAGGTTGGGAGGAGGAGGAGGAAGAGGAGGAGGAGGAGGAGGAGGAGGAGGAGGGCGATGTGCATTTGGAGTAGTGTTTGAAATGTAAGTGGTTCAATTTACAGCTAATATTTCTCAGTTATTTTTTGCAACTTCTGTGCTAACAGAAATGTTGCTGTCTCACCCATGTTTTCAACCCTCAGAAACACTTCTTGAGCAGTTTGTTCTGAGAAAGCAGTTTTTTGCATATCAAATAAATATTTATTTTCTGTATTTTCAGCTTCTGTGGGTGAATGTTTTCAAGTTATGATTCTGTCTTGTTTGTGTGTTAGCTGCAGGGTATCTCCACACCAGACTGCAGGCATGGGTTCATTTTTTCCATTTAACTGGAAAGCTTTGTAAGAAAATAATGGCTAAAGAATTAGTGTGTTGATTTATTTATAGGCCTTTCTTCTATAAACCCAGTTTTAATGTTTTTGCTCTTGTTTTTAAAGTGGTAAAATAGTTGAGGCCCAGTCTGCTTATTATGTGTGTTTTTCCTTGTCCCAATTTGCTGATTTGGAATGTTATGTGATAACATTCTAATGCAGCTCAATTCTCTGGCTAAGAACTGTACCATTTTCAAGATCCCACAAGTTTAGTTGATGTTTACTAGTAGTTTCCTGAAATAATCCAGTTTACTTCCTTTGCTCCTATAGTATTAAAGGACATTTGTATTTAATGCTGTCTTTACCATTCCTTGATATCCTCAAATTCGTTTTTCTGAAGTTGCCTCTAATCCAATACGGGTGAATTCGTATGATGTGGTGGTTAGAACAGTCTTCTCCAAACTGGTACTGTCCAGATATATGCCAGTCTGATCGCAGATGTGCCACAGTTCCCCAACCTGGCATCCTCCAGATTGTCTTTGTACAATTGAAGCCTTTGTCAACTGAAGAAACAAAGTAATGGAAAAGAAAACAGATAACAGCAAGTTTATTCATGACCAACCTGCAGCCAATCATTGCTTATCTCTTGGCCAGTAACTGAGATCAAAGGGAAAACAGCCACTTCTTCAATGACATTTGCTCTTTGTAGGTGGGAATTTCCATTTGCAAAAGCTTCATGGCTAGCATAAGAGGAAGCTGCACTTGGTGTGGGAGAAGATGCTCAACAATAATGGCATTGATGGAGCAGTGGGTGGTGAATTCATTCCATGAGCAGACAAGCTTAAGGAAATATTTTTAATGTGCACCAAGTACTGTATCTATTTTCAGGCAGATTTTGTGATAAGTGCTTTTTTCTAACTACTTCTAATAGTGAAGAATGATTAGCATATATTTGGTTTCTTTTTTTAAAAAAAAATCATTCTGAAATGCTGATTCAAGTGATGTCCTGTATTTATCAAATAGTATGACTATTAGATAAAATGCCCTTGGTGTCTGCTAAAAATATGCTTTTAACAGTTTTAATCCTTTATCAATAATTCATATGAGAGGGCTTTACTGTATTTGCACGATCTGCAGTGTGATAGACACACCAAGATGTGTTCCTGCCTTTTTTTTAATGGCTTCCTTGAAGTATATAAAAATAAGATATTTAACACATCCAAATACATTTCATTTAGGGAATAAAGTGGTATTCTTTCTGTGGGGTTTGTGTATCATACTTCTTTATTACGCCAGATTTTGCTCATCATACCTTAGAGGACAGAGACAAATAACTATATTCCCAAGGACCAGGTGTGAGCAGAATGCATGTTAAATGTTGTGTATTTGTTATGATTGCAACCAGTATTTTCTATTTTGCACTCCAATTTGAAAGAAAAACTGATCTTTGAGAATAAGTGTTTGAGAAGCTACAGTGCAGAAAACAAAGAACAAAACCTGGAAGCTAAAGGATTGAATTGAATGTTTATTTCAAAGCTGACTAATTTCATGTCCTACTGTATAAATTCAACTACAGGCTCTGAGTTTCCTATAGGGATATAAAAGTCAAATTTGCAAGATGATCACAGTTGATTGTATCACTGAAATATTTTTTAGGCTTTAAATATCAAATGACTTTTTTGTCCTTTATATTATTTTAGAAAACATTTTATTTAAACATTTGAGCAAATCATATTCTAAGATCCAATCTTCCTTCTTGATCAATGTTTTTTATTAAAATTAATACTATTATTGTAATAGTTGCACCATCTGCTTTAATTATCAAGTATACATACAGTTTGCATAAGATTTTCTAGGAAGGCAGTGCTCAGGGCCAAAGTCCTAACATTCACCAGTCTGCTTTCCTGAACATTGTGGATGACTAATTATAAAAGAAATGGCTAATTGGAGAAAGTGGATTATCTAGACCCGTTTCAGTCAGGTTTGCAGGGACAGTCTTAGTTGTGCCTAGATGACCTGTGACATTGCTGGGATGAAGGTGATGTATCTATCCTTGCCTTCCTGGATCTTTCAGTGGCTTTCAATACTGTCGACCACAGTATCCTTCTGGACAGGCTCTGGGGGTTAAGGATAGGGAGCACCTTTCTACTGTGGTTCTGTTCCTTCATCTGGGCCAGTTTCATGTGGTGTTGGCTGGGGGAGAGAGACCATTCCCTAGGTCCCTCCATTGTGGGATACTGCAGGGCTCACCTCTGTCTTTTCTTTTATTCAACATCTACATGAAATCACAAGGGAGGTCATCTGTCAGTTTGGGGTTCAATATCATCAGTATGCTGATGACACCCTATTATATCTTTTGATCTCAGGCAGGCCAAGTGAGGCTATCAAGGTCCTATTCCAGTGCCAGGAGGCTGTGTGTGTTTGGATGGGGAAGAACTGTCTCTGATTCAGTCCTATCAAGACCAAGTGGTTTTGGCTGTTGGGGCCAAGTGAATCTGGGGATATTCCATCTCTGACCTTGGATGGGGGGCACCTTCCATTCAAGAGTGGTGTACAATCTGGGAGTACTTCTGAACTCACAGCTCCTGCTCAAAGATAAGCTGGGGATCCTAGGGGAAGCATCCTGAAGGCTAGGGGTAGATGCTGGGACGCAATTTCATCTGTTTGCCTCCTGATAATAGATGTTTTATGGATGATTATATGGCAGATACAGTATTCTGTGGACAGTCAAGCCATCTCTCCCTTCCCATAAAACCCATTTCATGAAAGCAACCACACTTTATCTCAAAATTCCACACATGCCCCCAGTCCAAAAAAACCCCCTATCCTTGTATCTGATGGACTAATATTTTCTCTCAGTATAGGCCAACCACCCAAGCTGCTGGCTTTAAGTATTGACTATCTCATGAAGATTTTTATTCCACTGCCTTTTTAAAAAAAACCAAACAAACACAAACTAATGTGGGCTTTATTTTGGCACTAGTATTTTTCTCTGCCCCTAGTAACAAATGAAAGTTCTCTACTTTTCCTTTGTTATATTTAGGATGCTTGAAGTGTAAATGTAATTCTGTCTTTCCTTCTCCCCACCCTATCCCCTATGAAAATGCCCTCTTAGGCTTGGTTGGAAATAATGCAGCTGACATAATTTTCTGATTTTTCCTAAGAGTGCTGCTAATGTGAACTAATTTCTTTTCAGTTTATGCAGTTATTGCCTCTATGAGAAACCAGGACTGTTGAGTTACTGACTTTCAAGAGCCTGGTTCCTTAATAGAAGCACTCAGCCCTGCACATTAGGGCTACATCTTTCGTATACTCATCTGTCTTTATAATTCTCATTCCTTGCATTTTACATCATTTCGTTTGTCATCCACTGTAAGTTCTCAATTCCAGCAACATTCTTCTGATAAAATAGTGACCAAAACTTACATGATATTTCAAATTCAGGTCTTATATAAAGTAGTAGCAGAATATCTTCGACTGATTTATAAGACTTTCCAGTCTATCTATCTGTATTTGTTTAGGTGTAGTTTCTTCTTAGAGCTGCCAAGCATTGTACAGATACCTGGTGGCCTGAAAGTCTATTAAAGACAATGAATGGATCACATTTCCTACATAGAACAAAGAAAACACTCTTATTTTTTATCATTGTGTAGTCAGAAGGTCAATACAAGATAAATCACGGCAACAAAAAGGAAGAAAGAATTTAGGAGAAAGTCAGATGTTCTATTACAAATTATATAAGCTTACCAAGAACAGTATGATCAAAGTAAAGATTGCTTTTAGGATGTCCAGGACTATGGGTAGAACTGTCAATATTACATTTATGAGTCAAGAAGAAAATCTTACACAGGGGATGTCAAGAATCTCCCCACATGTACACAAACATGCACAATTTCATTCTTTCCAGGCATTTACCAATCATAGCTTCAGATTCAAATGGGAAATGAATTCAGTCTCTCACTAACAGTCAAGGGTATCATTGTGATCTTTCTATCATGCTAGTCCTTGCTTCTTTCATTCATATGATTTCCTGTTTGTATACTTTTAAATCAATGCGATAAGTAATTTAATTGTTGATAGGGGAAAGGGAGTATCTTCAGAAGACCACTAATGCCATTATTCAGCAAATTCTGCATTTGGCATTCAAATAGCTACCTAAATTGCGTGATTCAGTATTTCCCTATCACTAATACAGTGGTACCTCTACTTACGAACGCCCCTACTTACGAAATTTTCGAGATACGACCAGCTCCGGCCCCAAAATTTTACCTCTACTTACGAACTTGCCTCTACTTACGAACCGGATCTGTGGCCATTTTCCCTGCTGCCACGCAGTCGCGGCTTCCTGTGGGTGAGATTGTGGTAGCAAGGAGACCTTCGGTGAAGCTTGTGGTGTGTTTTGTGGCGTTTGGAAGGTTTTTGTGGCATTTGGAAGGTTTTTGAGGTTTAAAAATAAAATGCATATGTTTCAGAACTGTTTAGCTGTACTTACATTGAACCTTATGGGGAAATTTGCCTCGTGGTGCGACCAAATTCGGAGGGTGGAACGGATTAACCGTATTTACATTGAACCTTATGGGAAAATTTACCTTGACTTGAGACCAACTCGAGTTGCAACCAGAGTCACGGAACGGAATAAGTTCGTAACTAGAGGTACCACTGTATATTAATGTTGCAATAACTAAAATTTCAGAAGTGAAAAAAAATAGTATCAATTGGATGAAATGGAAAAAAAGATAAAGCTGAGAGCATACTCTCTTTGAAAACATGAAGAGGAGAACAAATGAGTTTCCAAATTTTCTCTAGATGGATAACAAGGCTGCTAATTTTAAGTGATACCCAGTATGACTGATCATTTACAATCCCCAGGAAACCTTTTTGACAGTGGCTGTACATTCCATATGGTGCAGAGGACTCTGCTCTTGTCTGGTGCTAACTAGAAACCTTAACCCTCAACTTTGTCCCATTTCAACTAAAAGTCCATCCTAAAATAAAAACTAGATTTCTCTACAGTCAACACTGCTAAGTAGAGCTGATGATGGTGGGAAAACTATTTTTTATAGAAGCTTGTCTGCCAGGAATCTTCTTTTTACTTCTGGTAGAATCTAAAGCTTCCCCATGGGGCAGACGTCAGGTTTCAAGATTTCTCAATAGGGTCATGTCCAATCAGCCAGTGGGGGCTGCAGTTGCTTCCTCCAAATTTTTGAAATACATTCCTTGAAAGAATGTCAGAATCCAGTAGGAGCTCCTGTGCTACTGTGACAGTAACTGTATCTCATATTGCTGTAGAAAAGCAAAACGTCCATGACATTTCATGCAAATAAAGTCAAGCTAAAAACCTGTGTATGCTCATGAGGGAATATGTCCCAATAAAGCCAGTGCAACTTACTTGCCAGACATGAACAGGATTACACAGGTATGATAGCAAATACAACTGCAGCTATGGGAATCCATAATGGAGATCATGACAAGCAATGTTGTCAGTCATAAACCTGGATAGCTGCCTGAGGATCATGAGTGATGACACCAGAACCTAATTTGAAAAACATGGAACTAAAATTTCAATCACTTTGCATTTTTAAACAGACTCATTTAACACTTTAATTAATTTAATTTAATAATTTAATAGTATAGCTGAAACTCTGGGCCAGTGGTATTTTTTTGCCAACTCATAAGTACAAAGCCATTTCCAACAAATCTGATGGAAGGAAACTTAGATAACATGCATATTGGCTTATATCCAAGCTAGCAAATAATTTAAAAATGGAAATTATTTTCCACTCAAAATTAACTATCCTCTTTCTTGGATGGATAAAGCTTATTTTCCTGAGATGCTTCTGATGAAACTGCAGTTTTCTTTAGTATAGCTATAGATCAGAAAGAAGTCCTCTTTGGCTATTGAAGAAGTAAAGAATTAACCCCGGGGTCATGCTGTTGTAGAGCATTGTACTACGTTGAACTGAACATAGTCACCTACTCCACAAAGACTTCCCCATCAACACCTAAAGGTTAGAAGGTGAACAGGACAGGTTCATAGTTGGTGTTTCCATCACCCTCACACATTTTTTAATCTCCGAAGAAGGCTTTAGCATGTGTATTTAAAAAGGAAACATATTCAGTCAATGTTATAATCAGTACTGTAGGTATTGAGACATACAATTAATCATTATTTATCCACCCAATAACTGAAGCTCTCTTGGCAGTTTACAATCAAGTGCACTAAAATTCAGTTTAAATAAAACATATGTAATATAATGATTTTTGATTTTAATAAAATAAAAGATAAAAACACCATACAAATTAAGCAGCAAGGCGGTCTTTCAAAATCTAAGACAATATGAATTAAAAGCAAATTTAAAAAGCCTTGGAAAATTGAAAGGCCTTCACCCGGTGCCAAATTATGCTAACATGGGTGCAAGTTGGGCCTTGGTGAGGAGGGAATTCCATAAGGGGGGGGCACCAGAGAAAAAGCTCTCTCCCTTGTACAGGGCCACTTCACCCGCTTTGGTGGGAGACCTGGAGAAGGGCCTGACTGGAAGATCCTAAGGTCTGGTTAAGTATCTACTGGAGGAGGCGCTCCTTCAGGTAACCTGCTCCTACACCTTTCAGGGCTTTAAAGGTTAAAAACAGCACTTTGAACTGGATTTGGAAATGGACTGGCAGCCAGTGTAGATGGCCAAGTACTGGCATAATACATTTATATCAACCAGTTCCAGTAAGTAGGCTAGCTGCTTTGTTTTGAACTAACTGAAATTTCTGGACTGTTTTCAATGGCAGCTCCATGTACAACTTATTGCAATAATCAACTGGGAAATTACCAGAGTATGAATAAATGTTGTCAAGCTGTTTCTGTCCACTTAAGGTCACCATTGGTAAATTAGCTGAAGCTAATGAAAGGCACTCTGTGCCATCACGGGCATCTCGGTCTCTAATGACAATGATGGATTTAGGAGCACCCTCAAACTGAAAACCTGCTTTTGTAGGGCAAACACAGAGCCTTCCAAGACTGGCAAGGCACTACTGAGTGGGCCAGGTGCACCACTCATCAATAGTTTTTTGCCCCAAGCAGTAGTTCAGAACACCAAATGTGTCCCCTGCATTAGGTGAAAAGAGGTAGAGTTGGGTATCATCTGCATATTGGTAATAGGCAAAGTACTTGAGCAGATAGTGGCTGATCAACTCCAGACTGTCTTAGATGAAATCTTTCCAGTTGCAATTACTGCTGTCAATTCCCAACTGCAACCTTTCCAGAGGTGATCTTAAATGTATATCACTTTTCATATCTTGGTCACATCACAGTTAAGATATTGGAACAAGTTCTTCATGGGACTGCCCTTGAAGCTTATCTAGAAGATTTATTTGGTGTGAACTACCACAGCCAGATGGCTAACTGCTGTATGATACTGGGATCTTATTAGGAGCTTCCAGAGAAGTCCTCTTAAAAAGACTTCTACTATAACCAGGCCATTTTTGCAGACTTGAGATAGAGATAGAACTTCTTTAAGTTTAAGTTACTCCAAACTCCTCAGGAGTTGTGTCTGGCTTTCCAATTTTGAAAAATAGGAAGTTAAAATTCATCTTTTGAATGAGGCATTTTGAAAACATTTAAAATATAATTGAATTTTTATGTGTTTTATGTTTATTTTACTTACCTTGATCCTCTTGTGGAATGGAAAGCCAGGGAGAAATTAAAGGAACAAATGATTTCTGGGGATCTATTAGGCATGCCCTCTTTACTGGACACACCCACACCCTGCAAAAAAAAAAAAAAAAAAAGAAAAAGAAAAAGAAAAAGAAAGAAAAGAGAAAGAAAAAGAAAAAGAAAAAAGGGTATTAGAAATACCAAGCGAGAAGTCTCTTAGACTGCAACCATTAGCTTTCAGCCACATTAGGGAGACAATTTGGGAGCACTCTTAAAAGATCATCTTCTAGATCTTTGCCCATTTTATTCTCTAATTATTGAATAAACTATATCCTTCGTATTTCTGTTATTTAACGTATTTTAAACAATATTGCTGTTTGTACATGTCCTATGGAGAAAGGCAAAAAATACCAGTGACAAAATGACTTAATATGTTGCTTCATTTTCATCAAATGGTGATTGGGGGTCTCCTTCCCTTGCCAGGTTCATTTCTATACATCAGATGCACAAAGGATCATTTCATCTCCTGCTCTTCATCAGAATTATGGTTTCTAAACTTTTAACAATCTAAAACTTCCTTTTGAAAGACAATAGAAATATTTAGAAAGAACCTGTCTCTAAAGGAGAAAGGAAGGTTATTAGTTTTAACACATTTCTATCCATTATGTCAAATTATCCTTGTTGTAATAGGATCTCCAAATACTTGTGCCAGGAAATTTGCCTCTGTTCATATTTCACCTGCTAAAAAATCCACAGAAGAATAGGATAGCTACTAATCAGAAGTTATGGATCTTCAATTGAAAAGTTAATTCTAATCCACATAATCATTAGAATGTTCAGAGATAGTTTTTCTCCTGGGAAATGAATAAAATACAAATAATGGTTTAGGTGTTAAGTTGGGTTGATGGCAAAGAATTAAGCTCAGTTATGCTCACCAATTTATTTCACCAGAAACCTCTGATCATTTTTCTGTGATTGCAGTGTGACTTCTAATCATCTGGTGGTTGAACTTACTGTAGGTATGGATAAATCTGTTAGTTTTGCTTTTTCCCCAAACTGTAATATTTTAAATCTCAAGCTCTTTGTTTTCTGTTTATGCAGAAGTTTGCAAATTTGTTAAATTTGTATGAAAGAAGTTAAATGAACAAAATCCTCAACCATCTGTTCCAACCAAATTCATTAGATGCAGCTATTCCCAGTACAGAGGGGATCATGTTGCACTTGCCCAACATGTCACTGTTAAAGATGAGGAGCCTTTGACAAAAAAGATGTGACAACTCTAATTCAATACCACAAACATGGTTAAATAGACAGGAATTCCGACTTAAGCTTTGTTGAGCTCACCACTCCCCGGCTCAATGAATCTGTCAGTTTCACTTTTTCCCACTTCATTTTTTTTTAAGATGATGAGTTTGTGAATTTTGGTAACTTTTATCAAAATAGAAAAGAATAGAAATTCTTATCCATGCATTCTGGGATCTCGGACATATTACCTTACTCAGAAGTTGCTACTATCCAGGTCAAGAAATAAATATGCATTTGATAAAGATGGACAAATCTGTCAGTTTTATTTTTTCCTGCCTTTAAATTTTTCAACTCAGTTTTTTTTTTCATTCCATTTATGAAGATATTTACAATTTTGGGTAGACCATAATTAAAAAATATATCCTCAATCAAATGAAATTTTCACCTATGTGGTCAAGCAGAGAGAAAATGGAATTATAAAGCTGTTATAAAGCTACTAAAAATTACAGGTTTTGTGGACAGGAACCCTAACTGACCATTACAGATACAACTGAAGAACCACACCCAGAAAGGTCTCATTTTGGATGGCTGAATCAATCTATTTTTTAAACCTTGAATTCTGTCTGAACAATTTACAAAATAGACACAGAGAACTCTAACTTTGCTTTACAGGGTGCTTGTGAATAAAAATGGAATAGTCCCCTATACAGGATTCTGAGTTCACTGAAGAAAGGATATAAGGGAAACTTATAAATATGGTATATAAATCAAACTTGTACATAAAATATCAAGAGGTACACCTGAGAAATGAATTTAGGGTTCAAAAGTAATAAAATTAAACATATTCAAAGATACTCATGCAAGCTGATAAGGAAGGAAGGAAGGGAGGAAGGGAGGTTGGTTATAGGATATGAATACTATATATTAAAATCAAAAGTCTTCCACACTTATCTTTCAAATTGTTAACAGGGATACAAACTGATTGCTATTGCCTTGGTGAGAAGAATTTCATTGGGACACACAAATACTGTTTTGTAAGGGCACACACTAAGTCACTTTCTTATATGGTGGTAAAATTGATTATATTCTTTGCAATGTTCAGAAAATTAGATTGTTCCCTTTGTCAACATGCTCTATGTCAATGCAATTTATTCAGTACTTGGCATGGTAAAACATTGTGCATCTGCGTGTTAAGTATTTCTCATTTTAGCCTTTGATAAATTGCTGCACAGGAAATAATGAAATGTTCTTACTGATATGTATTGCATCTTTACTATCTTCATTTCCTAAACTGTTTTTCTAGGAATCACAGAATGTGTAACTATAGTGTTAACACTGCACTTTGACATCCTCTGGTATTTGCTCTTATGTAAAACAATATCTTTTCAATGTTCATCTAAATCTAAATTCAATTTGAGTGACTCAAAATTCAGTTCACTTCTAAATTAAAAGATCTAAGAACAGCATGTATAATAAAACTCCAGAGATCTTAAAAAGCCATTGTAGAGCAAGATCAGCAAGTGAGTTGGGCAGCCATATAAATTGCTTTAATAAATAAAATAAATAATAAATAAGGTCTTTTAAAAATTTGACTTCTTTTACATAAAAACTATTTTAATACCTTTTCAACGATTATCATCCAAATAACTGTCTTGATAGTGACATTTCACAGTTTGACACAGTTTTCAAGTATCCATATTTTTAATGTTTTTGTAAACATTATATATTTTAATACTTGAGAAAATTTATCTCATAAATAAGCTTTATTATGTGTCAAAAAGGATAAAAATCTAACTTTACATTTCTGGTTTAAAGTAATTTTAGTACCTATTAGCTATAAAGTAACAGTTATATATAATTTAGAGTATGTAGTCACTCGAAACAACTTGACATTTTCACACAAACACAGAACCTTAATAATAGCCTTGGGATTACACTGGATGTACACACTACTACAAGATATTAAAATAACTTATGGCGCACTGTAATTCTTGTTTTGTATTTGTCCAAGTAGTTTTGAAGCATGCAATAAAGCAGAAAAATAAAAACTTAAGCTTCAAAGTCAGCTAAGCTGGATTCTTAAAGTTATAGCAGTCTTTTAATGTTAAGGATGATTAAACCAGTTGACATTTGCAATTGTCATCATCGTCTTATTTCCCTTTCTTATTAATAGGCTGTGATTAAAATGTAAATTTGGGGCATGCTGCTGTTTGAAAGCCATCGTAATTATTTAAAATAAAGAAGCTGATTGCGCTTAGTCTGGGATTTCATGGGTAAATCATTAAAAATGGTCTGTTACTTGTTGCTCTTCTAACATACATGAAATAAGTATAACTCTCTGCTCTTACATTTGATCATTTTTCTACAACTGTCCTGAATATTTATTCCTGCAAAATTATTTAGCAAAATCAAAGATTGTTATTTTGCATACAATAAGGAAATGACAATTGTTCTCATGGTACTCAGGCAGAGTATTTTCCACTTGAAATGTAATAAATAATAACCAAAATGTATTTTTGGTAGCAAAAAAGTTCTTTATATTTTTCATTCAATATGGCAATTAACACACACACACACACACACACACACACACACATACGCAAAGCCACAACCCAAGTTTTGGTATGTTTCTTTAGTTTTAATTGAAGTGACATGTGGGTAGGGATTAGGTTAGAGCACAGATGTGCATAAAAATTAATATGAACTTGGAGAAATATCCTTTTTTCCATAAAAGGATTGACCAAATGTTCACAGATGGAATTTGAGTAGACCCTTATTGAGCAAACTAGTAGAACCCACTAGGGTCATTTCTGCTGTAGACCTGGATAATTTAGTTAGAAAAGACAGTGACCTATGGTTTTTGTTACCATTATTTTCCTGCTTGATTTGTTACTTGTTTCAATGAAATGCATGAGGCTTAAAATCTCTGGCACAATTCTAAATTTGGGCTAACATTCTTTAGCTTGTTCATTGTCCTTTGTAAAAAGTGAAATTAATTAATTATGAACATTGGGTATATTCCTTCTGCAGTCCAATAGACAAGTAGATGTGAGCAAATATATCAAGAGCTTCTTCTAGTAAAGATTACTTTACTTTCAAGGACTTGTCAAAGCCCACAAGCCATGAAGCATCTCAGACAGAAAAAAGAAAGCAAATGTCATAGATGTAATGCTTCAAAGAATGTTACTATATAGTTCACATGCCATATTTTAGAAAAAATTGAAACTTTTTCTCCTATTTCTTTACTTAATGATTACTTTAATCATTAAGTAATAGAAATGCTTGAAAGACAAGTTGCCATTTCAGAAGTGAAAATTGGGGGTGGGGGGGAGATTGAAAGCTGATGGCCAAATCATTGAAAACTAACCAAACATGTTAAAAATGCCACTTTCTTAATACCAGGAATCAGGATATAACTGAAGATTGTACACCAAAAGATGTTACAACTGGAGTCTGTAAAACTGATACCTGACTTGGACTTAAGACTGAGGTGTTCTTAAGTGGCTCCAAGGGTAAGTAACCAACTACATTTTCCACAGTGCTCTTCATTTAAATTGTCTCTGCAGTTGCTGGAAGATCCCAAAGCCAGGACTTTACTGAAGTAGAAAAGTCCTAAGAACCCACTTATATTAAGGACTTCCTCAAATCAGGAACCAGACCTAAGGCTTTGTTGCTTTAGTTCAAGCTTGCTGAAATGCTAACTGTCAATGTGTCAGCCTTCTTATAGCAGGCTTGAACTTCCCAAAAACTCATCATGTCCAGAATTCAAACTTATTACAACTTCAGAGCTGAAGCCATTTCAAAGATTTGATAGCCTCTGACAGTGAGTGTGGATGGCCTCCTTTTATCCACTTAGATTCAAATCGGCCACCGTCATATGTTTTCCACTCATTAACAAAAACTCACCTTATGTCCTCACAGTGAGTTCTAAGTAGCGGTTGCCTATTTACATTCCTGGTCTGGGAAACTGGTTTCTGAGACACTGAATCTCACCATCTGTATATTGTGTTTTGTTTTGAATGGGAGCCATGGCTTCATTTTGTAATAGGTATACGTGTCACTACTTTTACAGGATTCAGCCAAGAGGCAGGACTGAGAGTTATCATTCTCCCCCACAGAAATATTCCTTGGGAATATTCAAGACTTTATTTGTTTATTTATTTTATTCAATTTCTGTGGCCATTTACTTACCAACCGATTCTGGGTGGCTAATAAGATACATTACCCATATGGGGGGGAAAAACCCACATATAAATACATATAAACATAAATAGGACTTCACTGCCTTTTTACAACCCTAGGATACCTTTCCTGAAGTTAATATCTCTAGTTAGCACAACCATGATGAATGTCATAATCCAATACATCTAGAAGCTGTTGTGTTGGGGAACTCTGGCCTGAGGCATAGCGGAAGTTCCTTAGGAGACTGTCAGCAGACCACCCTAACATGCACTAAAGAGAGTGGTTGGTGACCTATCTTAACTTAATGATTGCAGTGAACCATAGAGAACAGCAAAATAATTTTGTTTTTAATAGGCAAAGGAAAATCTAATACTGAAATCCAGCTCTGCAACATCAGCTTTTTATTGCAATGTGGTATCTTCCAATATGTGATGTCTCTAATAAGTTAGATTTCAGTTTCCAGAATTCTCAGCCAACATGGTCAAATTCCCAGCTGGTAGGAAATATGTGGATTTGAAGCTCATCTCAAGTCATCTGGAAGTCACCAGATTCAGCAAGGCTAATTTGCATGACGTAACATATGTAGTCTCTGGATCCTTTTAGAAAGAAAAGATTACTCTTAATATCTGTTTAGTTTACCTCATGTTTCATCATCTGTCGGTCTCTTCTGTACATAAAGACTTGAAAAATGCCAAAGTTTCCTTGTTGCATGTCAGCCAGCTTCCCTTCCCCTCAGTGCCAGGTCTGAGTCTATGCATGATGACATGAGACTAGAGTCCAAATGAGCCCCTTTATTTTGCCTGCTTTTTTCTCTTTCTGCCTTAGTTCCAATTCCAGTTTTGGAAAAGAATAGCATTTGTTACAGATAAGGGATCTTAAATGGAGTAATTGAAAATATTTACCCTTTTGCTTTTCTGAGTGTGGATTCTTATGGAGCTAAATACTCCTTATAGCAGCAGGACCCAACATTAATTTGCAAAATTTCAGTTCATTTTTCAGCGGCCATTTAAAAATGGTAGTGGGAATATTACAAAACAGCTGCCACAGACAACTAAGCATACTCATTACTCATAGAATACTGATTAACCATTGGGAACATAAACAACAACAAAAAGAGAGATGTAGATATGATCTTGGAAAAGTATGGCTACCTAACTAGAACCCTGAGCAGGTGTTCTTCACACTGAAATGCTTTGTTGCAGGTCCTAGTTGTGAATAGCTTGTTGTGATCATGTGAATCTCATATAGATGTCAGTAAATTAACATTCAAACCAGGGTTACTTTAATTCCCTACAACCTCCAAGATCAATTGCTAGAGAGGAACACTAGTAAAAAAAAAAAACTTTTATGTGTCACTTTGGGTCTTCTCAGAGGCATCTGGTTAGCGTCTATTAGAAGCAGAATGTTAGACAGGCCTTTGATATGGTCTAGCATGGGTCCACTTACATTTTTTTTATCTCAGACAGAAATGGTAACTTCTTTCATGAATGAATTGTCCCTCTTTTCCTTGTCTAAAGGTATAGTTTAAAATGGGTCAGACTTATTGTAATTAATATTAATGCATTTATTATCAGGTGCTGTAGCTGAGTGATAAAGCACACATTTTTCATGCAAAAAGTTCAACTCATGGCTGGATTCCTAGAATCCAGTTCCCTGTCCCCATTGCTTACACTACTTTAGATGGACCAATAGACTGATTTACTGGTCAGGCTGCCTTGAGCTCCTGAAGAAAAGGCAGGAATACAAGTCAATAAATCAATCAAATAGATAATTGCACCTTTGCTTTGTGAACTTTTTTAAGTACACAGAAATTCAGAAGTATCTTGGATTGCTTCAGCCATTTTTTATATAGAACAGATGCATCAGATTTGTGAAAATGCTTGAAAATGTAGAAGAAGACATAAAAGCAAAGTTTTATTAAACGTACATAAATTGCTTAGTTGAATCTACATTGCTTAGTTCATGATAAAGCATTACAATATTGATCCTATATGTGGGTACAAGGAATAGAAAATTAAACTGCCTCATGGCAGCTAAAGTATGATAAGAAAACTCATATCACTATGATAAGATATTGTAGCTTCTAACAGTAGCAGGTAGATAAAGAAGAACATGGAACTCAGAACCATTCCCAGTGGGACTTCGGATGACATTGTAACAGATGACTCCAGATGACAATATAAGAGGAGGAATGGAAAGAAATTATATTAACAAACTGTTGTCAATGGTTATAATAAGATTTGAACTGTTGAATAACAGAACTTGAAAGACCATCGTATTTTTCAAGATGATTTAGAAAGATCTTGTGATTGAGTGTGTCAAAAGCTGCAATTATGTCAGGAAGTATTACAAAGGATGGATTCCTAACATCAGATACAATAAGTATGTTATTACAAATCCTGATGAGTGGACTTTCAAAAACTGATGTGAAAACATTTGGAATAAATTATATCTTGAGGATGTAACTCTCAACATTCTTCCTGGTTATGCTCCATAGGAGGTGATTAGAGATTTAAATCTGCTTGTATGTTTTACATATATCTGAGGGATTGGTTCTGAATTTTTTTAAAAAATATGCCCAGTAGAAATCCTGGGAAATCTCACTGGATATACTATGATATTTTCAGTAAATGATATTACTGCAGAAAAAGGTTCCATGGTAAAAATGGAAAAGTCAATAAATTGCTTTTTCTGCTATAGCATTAGCTGCTTGTAGATCATAAGCTGAGGTTTGTTGATATTTAGTTAAATCCAGCTTTCTTTCATTTGCTCTATTTTGCAGGATGAAGGAAAGGTTGAATGTCTATAGGCCATTATGAGAGAAGGAAGCCATTATAATATTTAATTATTGCAGTCCTATGACCTGGAAGTAAATCTCAATAAATCCAAGTACCAATATTTAAGGTTTTCAATCTTAATTATTTCAAGTATAAAACTGTTTTAGGCATTTTTTAAACTCGTTATTATATACTTTGGGGGAAAATCTTTTCTTTTGACAAGATTTAGGCATGGAATGAAGAGAACTAAGGGAACTCAGGAATGATGAGATTCAATAGCTGAAGTAGGATAAATTTTAACTCAAGGCAAAGAAGGAGTTACATTGAGTGATGCTTTGGAAGGAGTTTAACCCAAGTCAGAGAGATGACAGATCTAGGAAAGATGGGCATAACTAAGGAGCTGAAATGTATGAAAAGGATGAAAACTTTGAACAGGGTAGAATGTTGGGCTATGGTGGATTTCTATCTTGAAATAGTCCTCATTTTTATCCTTTACAGAAGATGTCTCTCTGTTACCACCTGGGAGTGGGGGGTATTCCCCCGATTGTCCCTTGTTTTGGCCTATCCTGGGAAATGTCAATTAATGACTCCAAGCTTTGAAAACTCATCTGTAATTGTCATACTTACCAGCAACATTTAGCTAATTTTATTTCAGTGTTCCCTGATAGCGTTTTTTGACCTACTTCCAGCCTGAGACAGACTCTCTTATTTCCAAGGTGAGTCTTTGTACATCAAAGCCAGATATGGACCAAAGGTCCATATATCTATCAAAGGTCCATATCTATCATTTGAAACCAAAGGGTCATCCCTTGACCACAGGTCTATGATTTGAAATCATTTGTCATCTCCATGTTCTATCTCCTGTCTTTTGGGATCAGTTATAATCATACTGATTAATGGAACCAGACAGCTTTAAGGTGATATGCACTGCAGAAGGACCCCTATGCTCTGGTTTGGCTGCTATTTTACAAGCCCTGCAAAGCAGGCAGTTTTTGCCAGTGCTAGTTTGAACTTAGTAATGCTATGCAGCATAGTTTCAGTGTAAAAGTGCACAGTTGCCCCTTTTGATCATTCACTTATACTTAAACGACCCCAGAGATCTTCATTGGAGTCACTACCACTTATATTCACAATGCCTGCTGGCCTGTCTGCTGAGGTGGTCACCTCTCACCGCCTTTGTGCAGCAGTGGGTTTTCAATGAGCCCTAACAAGTGCACGAGGATGCACAGCATGTGCAGTCTGTCACTTACCTGGTATGGAGGCAAAAGTGAAACAGTTAAAAAAAAGGAGGATTTATTTCCTCATGAAGCTTGCCCTTGGGACTCCATGAGAACTGTAGCCAACTCAGTCATGAGCAGCCAACCAAGAGGAACACAGTGCTGGGTCTATAGGGAGATACTATAAGGACTCTGGCTCACAGTTGCTTGGCTCCTCCACCCCCATTTACAGGCAATCCAAGGGAAAAAGGGCCTTTGCAAAACACTTCTGAGAAGATCCACATTATTTAAACAAGCCACTGCAGTAAACACGAGCACCTGAAAGGTAAACGTGGCTAAATAGATGTATTTTATATAAAGATTCTGAAAAGGCTACTTAGAAAATCATCCAAGCCCTATGGAAATTTGAAAACCAAACCAAAAGTTATTGTGGGACTATTACACAAGGCAAAGTCTTGTGTGGAATCTGGAGGGTACAACGGTGTGAATCTTGATAGGCTGCATGTAACTGAATTTGTCTGGGCTTGGAAATTAAACAGCATCAGACCTGGTTACGATGTGGATGGGAATCTACCAGTGATTACCAAAGTTGTAGGTTAGACTGGGAAGTTCTAACACATCCTAAAAGAAGATAGTGACAAATCCATTTTTGATAGATGATTTTAAGAAAGCAAGGTCATCATGTTATGGCACCATGCTCTTTAAGTGAGAATTTGGAACAGCAAAGCAATATTGCAGTGTCTGATCTAGTAGCTTGGCATTCCAGGTTGGGTAGAATGCCCTATTATTCCAGCATAATTGAAGTGGAATTGAGCATAAAATATTCCTTGAATAAGATAAGAAGTTTTGCTCTGTTCTTGCAGCATAAAAACTGGGATAACAACATGAATCACAGGCAAAATATATTAAGTAGATATGTTTTACCTACCCTACTGTGAGTCAACCAGTATTTTTTCTCCTCCAACTGTCTATTGGTCTATGAGTTTTTGCTCCCTTTCTTTTTTTCATCCATATTTGCTTTTTTGGGGGTGAGGGAGAGATGATACTTTTATAGCACTCTGTATCTGCACAATAGGACAGTAGCTGTGACCCATCATTTATGGAGAGAATAGCCAAGATCATAGAAGATCAATGAATGGTGGGGGGAAATGCTGGGGTTCCTGGTACTCAGACTGGGGCCCTAGAGAGCAAAGAAGACAGTGTAGTATCTGGACTACCATTCTTTCCACCATACTGTGGCACTGGAGTAGAACACTGCTAGCCACAGCTTAGCAGAAGGATATTCTTGCTATTATGCTATGGATTCTTTTTAATTCTGAAATGTAGTAATAACAATGCCATCTTTTTCAAGGAAAATCTCTCTGGTTATATTGCAGCATTGTTTCTGAAAGAGGAAAGGGTCAGGAACAGCAATTGTAATGGAATTCTTGTTTGGATTGCCTATTTCCAATTTTATGCCCTAGTACCTTGGTTATTACATTTGTAAGCGGTGCATTAGGAGACCATAAACTACTTCTTTCATATCTATAACAGCTTTCCCCAATCCGGTTTCCTCCAGATATTTTAGATGACATCACCCATAATTCCTTTTTTTAATAATAATTTTACTAAACATTACAATTAAAAAGATGAAAGCTAATACAAACTAAGAAAAAGAAAAGGAAATAAAAAACAGAAAGTGCAGAAAATAAGAAAAAGAAAAGAAAAGAAAAAAGAAAGAAAGAAAATATAGTAAAAAAAGAAAAGAAAAGAAATATATAAATGACTTCCCCCTTTATCACAAGTATAAACAATTTTAGTAACTTATCACCTTCTCTTAAAATACAACAAATGATCTCTTCTTCCCATATCTCATCTCTTATCCATAAACAAATCCTTAAAACCTCCTTGTTTCAGTCCTGATCAGCAAAAGTCCATTAAGGTTACCAGAAATAACAACATATCTATTTTAACTTTGATCAAATAAACCAACTTTAAATTCCTTCCTTTTACCTTTAACAATCTTGATCTTTAATCCCTTCAAATAACATCCTATAACTTGATTTCTTTTCATTTTTTCTTTGTCCCTTCTCACAAAATTCTTTATAACTTTTACAGGTTTATTTTGTAAATCCAGTATAGGAAAGTTATCCAAGTCACACTGTCAGTTTGTTATTTGTATATCACTTTTAATTATTAAGGCATAGCCAGTTTCATTTGTATATCCAGTGTAACATCTTCTTCCATATCATTCTTGCAACCTGCCATGTTTAAATCCACTTTCAGATCAGTCTCAGCCTTGTCCAGTAAATCTTGTTCCTCTTCCATAACATATGTTAAAGACAGTCTATCTATAATGGCAGACACTCTTAACATTAATTTCTGGGTTCATTGTTCAAAAATATCTTTCAGTATGTCCAGTGTTAAAGTATTTTGCTTCACTCTGTATTAGTAAGTCAAATTTCTCCTTTAATTGTACTCTTCAGTTCCTTCTGGTTCCCTTTAGTGTCTAACCTTCAAAGTCCCACTATCATATTTTTTTTAAAGAATTCAAAAAAAAAAAAAATAACATTTTCCCATGGGAACAATTCTTATAATTAATTTCAAAATCTTATTTCATATCCATCTGGACCCTTAGTCCATTTGTAACTTTCTAAAATCAGCATTCTAATCACCCTTTTGCTGTTTATTAAAAAAAAAAAAGATTTTTTAAAGTCCTTAAAGTTATATTTAAAATGTCTTTCACTAAGGATTGAAGGAAACTCACCCAGTGCTGTAAAACTTGTCATTCCAAAAGGTTCCTAATAGCTGAAAAGCAATTAATAAGCAATTTCCAAAAATGATTAGAAAAGGAAGTATGCGAACCCTGTGTCCCTAAAGGGGTTTGGGTGAATATGGCATTCCCTCATCTCCCAGAACTCTAAACCTTCTGGAGACCACTGGATTGTGGTCTCCTCATGAGGAGTAACTATCTGGAGCACTTGTGGGTGATCCCAAGTCCTCTTCTTGTTCAGAGAGGAATCCTGAAGATTAATTCACCATTTCTTCTCTGAAAGTCCCCATCTTCCATTAGTCCTGAACAATGTCTGATCTAGAAAAAGTTTTTTGATGAAATATTGCCACCTATATTTACATCTGTGATCAAATTGATATTTACCATCGCACTGGAAAAAATGGGCTTCTGCTTTCCCCATAATGGATATTATATTATCCAGTTAGGGCTTGGAACAGAAGGCTGCCTGGAAAAATTACTTTGAGGTGGCAAAAATTGTGATTAAAGTAGAAAGATATTTGCTAAATATAAGTAATCTATAATAGGAGAGCAAAGGGGATATTGGAAAATATTTCAGGGGAAAGCTTGCTGTCCCTCACTTCCTCTTGGAGTGATTCCTGGCTTGGGTCCAAAAAGTCCATTGCATGAATGGTAGGTACTTCCACCACACTGGAGGATTGCTAAGTACTTCCACATGCCTTCTAAACTCCCCTTGTGCCCTGAAAACTGGCACCAAAAAATTGCAGATGTTCCAGATTAGCTTTGTCAACATGCTAATTGGGAATTTTGGGTGTTGTAGTCCCAACACATATGGAGGAAACCAGCTTGAGGAAGGCTGTTTAGGAAGAAAATTGCAGGCTAGGGAAAATCATACAAGCAGAAAGACTGGTCTTCCAAACCCAGATGTTTTGTCCTTCAGGCTCTCTCCTTGCTCTCCCCTTCCAGACAGTTTCAGCATTCCCAGCTGGATTTCTTTGTTGACCCACATGATGGAAAATTACACACACTTGAATTAATGAGAAAGAAACAAACTTTGTGTTCAGTATGCTTACAGAGCTTTGTAAAAACATTAAAATTACACTGCAGATACCAATTTTCCATACTGTCTTTTTTCTATCTTTTTAAACATCAGAAAGCTATCCTAAAATGTTACAAATGTAGATTGCAGAAAAGAATAATAATTTATCCTTTAAAAATATTTATGCCTCACACATCTCCAACTAACCTTTGCACTCAATTAATCTAAATGACCTTGTTTTGTCCCATCTATTGAATAATACTAGAAATTAGAAAATGTGGGATATTTGGTAGATCCTAGCTGATTCCCTGAAACCTGCATGTTGTTCCACTTGGATTTTATATTCCTTTTCTACATTATATTTCACTCTGATATAAATTCAGCATTTTTTTAAGGAGGAGCTGCAGGTCTCATTTGTTTAATCTGGCATATTCTTAATTATACGAGCTATAAATTTTATTGTATTGTGAAGGCTTGAAATACATGGGATGAAAGATACAATACAAGTATAGGGTGATTGATTGATGGGTCTTTCTCATTCTCAGGAGTGATAGTAACAAGCAGGAGGGAGGATATGGAGTGTCTGTGCTGAAACCCCAGATGATCAAACACTCAGAAATTATGTCACACATCATTCAAACCTATTCCTTCCCAATCACAGCTTTCTTTTCTTGTCCTTTTTCTTCTACTACATTTTCATTAAAATTAGTAATGTGACTCCCTAAAGTGGCCTATAGCTTTTGAACAGCATAATAAACAAAGAGCCAATAAGTTAAACAGCAAAATCATTAGCTATAGGAGCAGCATAACTTTTATTATCATCTGCCTAATTTCTAATAATTATTGACTTTTTTTCTCCCTTAGCTACTGAGGCTTATGTGACTTGGACGCTGATTCACACACACATTTATATCATTTGAATTCCCTGCTTGTGATTTCTTTTTCTAAGACAACAGTGAATGTCAGAGTGGTTGACTCAAAGAGCATTCCAATGAGCAGAGCTGCAGCAAATTCAGGTTCTGTTTGTGAAGACTCAACCAGGTCATCACAGGATGAAGCAGTCATCAAAGGATACATCCACCTGTGTGAACCAAGTAGTGGGCCCATATAGCTGAGTTTTGGATTGCTTGCACCAAATATAAGAAATCCATGCATTGAACAAAATATATATTTTGAAAATAACAACATGAAATCTTTATAATGTTGGGAGTTGGAATGATTGTATTACACAATGAAATTGAGGCTAGATAGGTGAATATTCAGTTAAATAATATTGTCCATAAAATCAAACTAAAGGTTTACAGTGTACGAGCAAAATACTTCTAGGAAATGTATAGTCATTATAATCACATCATTAAATTAACATTCTAAATTCCTTGTAACAATCCTATAGCAGATGAAGATTTACCTGGAAATCACCTTTAGTGAAATTAAATGAAACTTTATGCTAAAAAGGCAAATATGGTATCCTGAATCTTTCAAAATTCTTGAAATTTCCAATCTTTAATTGCAAAACTGGAATTGACTTTGTTCTTTCCTATGTTATTTAGCAACGATATTCTCCAGTATGTTTTTCTATTGACATTTAATGGACTACCCAATTTCAGGGGACTACACCCAACTTCACAATGTCTAGCAAGTATTTGTTTTACTTAAAATATTATATTCTACTTTTCAACTTAAAAAGCTTCTGGACAGCTTTTCTTCTTGAAAAAAGCTTTTAAAATAATATTCATGAACTGTTATTTACATCAATAAATTTTGAAAAATATCCTTGCTAGTTTAATGATTGGTGGTCTTAAGGTACAAGCAGTTGAGAACTACCAGACATGTTAGATAAGGTTTAAAAAGAAAAATAAGAAAGGAAAAGGGGGGGGGGGAAGCAGAATTATATTTCTTGGCTCTTCTATATTAATTTATTTCAGGAGGTCAGTAAGAAAGAAGAAGTAGTGATAAAGGAGTGGACTCTTACATCAGCTATAATATTTAAAAATTAAAGGAGCTATGATAGATAGATAGATAGATAGATAGATAGATAGATAGATAGATAGATAGATAGATAGATATTGGGATTCGATTATTGATTATGTGCCATCAAGTTGGTGTCAACTCTCAGCTCTCACATAGATATTCTTCAGGAAACTGAGATTGCCCTTGATTAGAGAATATCCAATCTCAACTATATTATAAACAAGGAATTAGATTGTTCTTCAGTTCTGTAATTATCATAGTTCTTTCAAGAAAGACCTGATGTTCGCATGCATTAATTGCACCAAACACATTACATGACTGACTTTCTCCTCCATTTATCACCTCAAGTGCTAAACACATATGTGCTGCTAAGAGTATGGAGTGCTCTTAGCACTTCTTAAATATGGATTAGTCAGAAGAAGGATTTCCTCAGTCTTGGAACATATCAGGATGAAATATTTGATTCATCTGAAAGGAAAATGTGTACAGTTCCATTGAGTTATTGATTTTGTATGCTAAAATATTAAACCTGATTACTTTTTAATTCACATTCTTATTAGTCTACACTAGTCATAAGTTTTAGCTTAAAAGATTTAGAAAGAAAAGGAAATTCTCTCATAAAAGTGGACTATGAAGAAAGTATAGTGTTCTTTTGTTGTTGTTGTTGTTGTTGTTGTTAATTTCTCCATTCTGTGCTTGGCACATATAACTGTTAGGGATTGTTTTACTGTTCCAGAAGATTCAGTCCTAGGGAATTTTAATTTTTTTTTGCCTTGTTTTTTTAAAAATTTATTTATTTAGTCAATTTATATAGCTGACCATCTCGATAACGGCTCTTTTCGTTTTGCCTAATGGTATCAATAGACTAAAATAACTCACTGGAAAATCAGAATGCAAAAGGCTGTCAGTAAACTTGTGTATACTGAAATGAAAATCAGCATTTCATTACTTATTTAGTTATTCATTTATTTAAATATCTTTAACCAGGAAAATTCATTAAGATGCAATATCTCCTGTACAATGATGGCCTAGGGACGGCAGATGGATTAAAAAATGTAAATACTATTGGGTCTAATATGTGTCCCATTAACACAAATAATAAATTAATATAAAATTTTCGAATAGAACAAACTTGGCTTTAACTGTTTAAATATATGGTTAAAATAGCTAACACAGAAATGGGTAGTAGATTCTTAGAGATGATAGATGCAGTAAACAAAATATGTCTCAAAAGAGACTAAATGTCAGCAAAATAATTGCCTAGCAGTACTTTATATCAATTAATTCATTTGTGTTTAATTAAAAGGAATCATAACAATTGGCTGCTTTATAAAAGCCCCTTAGCTGTATAGCAGGGTGGATTTCTCTAATTTCTCTTCCTTTTTTTCTCTCATTTTAAGAATTTGTCTTCAGCTGGTAACTGTTCACCATTCTTGAATTATTCAACCAACTCTATTTTCAACATGAAAAAGCCATAGTGTTTATAATACTAATTTATTTAGTGCAGAATATATAAAAATAACCAAACAGCATATTTAGAGTGAAGACAGATTTAATATTTTAAGTCAGTAGAAATGGTTTGAATATACATATGCACTATTTTGAGGTTAGTGTATGCATTCGAAATATTTTCATCATAAAACTGTGCCTGTGTAAATACATCTATATATTTACATGCAAGCCCCCCTAAAAACATTTCACTATCATTTATATTATTTTTGTCTATTTAATTTATTTTTGTCTATTTAATTTTAAGAATGCTTAAATTCAATTTTAGGAGTCCTGGGACATTATTTGGAATATCATGGTGCCAGCCCTCAGATTATGATGTTCCAATTCATGTTTTAATTTCCAAAGGTCATATTGATTAAAAAAAATGCCAATTAAGTGAAATTCATTCACCTCTAGTGCCTTAGATTAAGCCGATTCTTGATCTATATAATCCGGATTTCTAGGATATCAGACCATGATCTTACTCCCAAATGTTACTGAGATCTTCTAGTCAGAAGATGTAGAAACTGAACTTTAGACTGCTTTGCCATTCAGTTTTCCCAAGCGAAATTAACTGACATCATGAACTCAGCTTTTTATTATAAATGCTTTAACAACAATTAACATTTAAACAAAGAAGAAGACAGAAAAATTATAAACAAATGTTGCTGAAGGTCATTTCAATTAGTAGGCCAATTGAAAACTTACATTTCTGGCCTTTCATGTGGGACTTTGTAAAATATACTATGTTTTATATTTTCAGTGCCAAACAACCATGTACTCACAGGAATATCCACACTGGTCTGCTTCCTCCATTGAAAAGATGATAGCAGCATTTTTGAGTATGGTAGCTAAGTGGAACTCTATGGCTTATATAAAGCTCCTGAATATATTGACAAACTTGTTCCTTGTAGAACTGTGTTAGAAAGTGTTCTCTGGTTAAAATATTGTTTGAAGAAGATGCAGAAGTATGACAAAACAGAGGATAGGTTTCCAAAAGCAATTTGTGCCTTCCCTTTTCTCTGTATTGCTATATTTAGATTCCTGGACTCCTCAATCATCTAATAAATATAATCATATATTTTAAAGTGAAGCTTAGGCAGTGAGTGGTATGAATTACAAAAACCCAAAGTAATTGATTTCATGACACTGTTTCCATAGAGAGGCCACACCCTTCCCTACACCCTGGCAGTTAGGGACTGGGGGAAGAAAGAGTAGTCACAAAGAAAGCCTGTCTTAACTGAGTAATTGCATGCTCTACCCTTGTTATGAAGTGTAAATTTGCAATAACAAAATATAATTTTAGGTACCATCATCTACTAAATGCAGAATGCTAGGATTCTCTGATAGCCTGATTAAGGGGGCCAAACTAGGACTGAGAAACTGGTATTAAAAGCCAACTTGGATTAAATTACATCAATTTTACTTTAAACAAATAATTTAATTAATTAAAAATATATAATGTAGCAGGCAATCAACAAGAATAGTTGGTGATTTCTCTTAAAAGCACTAAAATTAGTGGAACCTGAAATTACAGATTTCCTTTCTACCCTCCTAATACATAGGTACCTAATAATTAGGTACCTCCTAATTACATGAGTAGATAAATGGGTACTCTCACCCCAGTGGGAGGAAAATGCTGGCGGCGCTTGCACGGGAGACGGGACCAAGTTGCCGGTAACGCGGAAGCTGTGCACGCCCGAAAAAGGTGCGAAGCAACAGAAACCCTGCCTCCTGTGCTCGCCAGCTGGGCTCTGCTCTAGGAAGGAAGCAATGGAAAACCACTTCTGAAACACTTGCCTTGAAAACTGCAGGGACCCGTCCAGGCAGTTGCTGCAGAATTGGTCACGATTGAGTGCGGATTAAAAAAAAAAATTCATATAGTATTTCCAACTAACTACAACTGAGCTGCTTTGCACTAGCAATCATTGATAGATTTTTCCCTGTAAAATTGACTGCTATATTTATATCAGGATATCGGTGGAGAATATCAGTGGGAACTCCAAAAGGAAGAGAGGAAACATAACAGAAATAAAAATGAGGTCTTACAATACTTAGGCATTTAGATTTAATCCCTAACTTCCTAATGCTCAATGCAAATGTGTTTTCAATTTCCATTAAGTTCTAGTTGAAATATACTGTATATTGGAACAATGCAACTCTATACAGGCTACTTTGCATGGGAGTTCCCTACATGCAAATATAGTTAGAACTGCGCCCAAACTCAATGGCTGGTCCTCATTACTGAGTTGAAGTGTTATCTATACATCCTTGAGTCAGTACAAAGCTATACCGCAGAATGAAAATTGTGGCCCCCATCATGTCTTGATTGTCTCTGTTCTGACTAACTGCTGAATAGTGCTGTTCTGATTTGCCACCAGCAGTGGGGATAAGTAAAGTGATTGGTTGGGCTTTTCTGTCTTCCTTTGTAGTGGTAAAAACATCCATCAATCATGGCAGTGCAGCAGCTACGGAACTGATCTGACTGCAGGACTTTTCCATCATTAATAGGCTTTTTCCTGTGCCCCTTCTCCTATGCTCCAGTCTATTATAATCTGAGCTGAATGAAGTAAACATGAACCAAACAGTTAAGTGGCATGAAGAAGCTGAGTCAAAATAATACTTTTATTCAGTAATTCTCAACCCTAACCCTAACTCTAACCCTTCCTTTCTTTATGCAGGCAACAAATGCTGACTTCCAGATTCTGTTCATCCCATCATTACACTGTTTTTCTATTTCAGCCTTGTGCTCAGCCAGACTACAGAATTACGGCAATTACACTACTGTTGGCTGGGCAGTCTATTGTACAACTCTGAAAGTTTTGACGCTATCCAACTTCTTTATATATCAACAAAATGGCAGCAGATACAGGAGACTTGGACTGGAAGGGAGGGCATATGTCCCCATCAGTTTGAAATTGCCAAGAACTGCCATTCTAATCCTACCCAGTACCAGTCACTTGACTTGGCCTCTGATGAAATGGATGGCAAAATATAACATATTATATATAACTTGTGGCTGTTTTGGGGTGCTGTTCAGTTAAGGGAGGGAAAGCACTAGTTTCTAAGAATAAAGTAAACCTGGCTAAGGGTAGGTGAAGGCAACATCACTGGGGCAGGGCAGAAAAAATGATGCCAGGGTATGTTTGTTCCATGGTTAGATGCAAATAGCAAGGCCTTCAAATTAATTACCTGGAGACGAGATTTTAAGTCATTCTTTGCCTTTCTGAAGGTCAGTATTAGAAATGTTAGTGATTTAAACTCAAATTATTTTTAATAGAGAATGAAATTACCATCCCTACACATATGATTCCCATCACTCCCCTTCCGCCCCCGATAGACTTCATTTGATAGGTATTGTGTTTCATATTCATTACTGAATATTTCTTTAGATATCTGTGTATGTAGATTTATATGATAAAATGGATTGCCTTGATTTAAGCAAGAAAATTGGGTTGATGATCAAAGGATTTGATAAATTTTGCTGGCAATTAGTACAACTCTAATACCAGCAATTTTTCTTCTCTGCATATTTATAGCCAAAACAACAGTACCCTCCATATGAGAAGAGATATGAGCAGGTTTGAGGAACTCTGAGTTCTGCGGAGCTACAAAAGCATGTGTGTTTGTGTATATATGTAGGTGGGAAGCAAATAGAAATGCCAAATAACTCAAAGAAGATTAAATATCTTAGAAGCTAAAAATATGACACGCAGGCTAGAGAGGAAGAATGGAAAATCAGGATGGAAGGAGAATATGAAGACTGTCTGGCTGAAATCAGAAAGCCAGAGTATTGCATGTTGCAACATTTAATAGCAGATCACAATTATACTAATACAAATATTAGCATTACATTCATATCATATCATATATCATATATCATATATCATATATCATATATCATATATCATATATCATATATCATATATCATATATCATATATCATATATCATATATCATATCATATCATATATCATACTATTCTCTTTTGGGATAAGCAGTGTTACACAACCCCCAGAAACAATAAGAAATAGTAAGCAAATGAGATTAAATGAAGGAAATAAAAGAAAAGAAAAGGACATTTAACTAAATGTGGTTTAGACTAACACTATTCATTCTCCCTCCTTGTAAACCATCCTTATTTCTACCATACACAGCTTATATAAAATAAAACACAAACTTAAAATACTGTAGGAAGAGTTGATGACACAAATTCCAAAGACATACAGTTATCTAGAATAAATCTTGTTTACTTCCCTTAGGTCCTAATATATCAATACTATTACGTAAGGAGTTGCATTTTGTGATTTCTACTAGTTATATGAAATATTTGGGATTTACATACCCTTTAGAAAAATATTTCTAGATATGAGAAAATAAATATGTTGAAACTTTTAGAAAAGGTTGAATTGGATGTAAACAGATGGGTTACAATTCCCTTAAGCTTGTGGGGCAAAATTTATGTTATTAAAATGAATATTGTCTCTCACATGACTTATGTCCATAGAGGTATTCCTATGTTAATAACAAATAATATTTCCTTCAGATTGATAGGTTACTTAGGAAATATAGTTGGGACAGTGTACTACTAAAATTTTATTTAGCTAAATTGCGATTACTATTTGAGGAAGGTGGTTTTAATCTATCTGATTTGCAAAAATATAATTGGGCTTATATTTTATCAGCCATCAGTATGTGGAATGAAAATATAGTGGGCTTTATGAGCTGTGTTTGAAAGCTATTATCTATTTGCCTTGCAATCATGGTAAGTTCTTGGAACAACATATAGAAGAAACATTATTTTATTTTCAGGAGTGCAGGCTGTGAGAAACCTTTGGGCCATATTGGGGTGTAGATTGGGTTTTGATAATGAGACTCATGAACATTTACCTCTTTGGAAAAATTCTACTCTGAAAATAGGTGGTAAAACATTCCATTGAAATGCTTGGGGAGAAGCTGGGACTATGAGTTTAAACCAACCATTATGTAGTGATTATTTTAAGGATTTTTCTCAATTTGAAATTGAATTTGGTCTTCTCAGTTCACAACAGCAGCAATATCTTCAACTTAAGCATGTTTTAACCAATCAATATTGGCCAGACACTTTGGCCACTTCAAAGGCACATGAGATGTTGTCTTATCTGATGGAATCCATGACAGATGTAAAAACCCTTAACGCATTTCTATAGAAAGCTCAGTAATATTTTTAAAGTGGACATTTCTGGAATATTCCAAAAATGGACTAAATAACCGGAATGTCTGATAATGACCTATCAATGGCTTCATGTCCTTAAAATTGTATCAATAAATTTGAAATTAAATTTGGTTCATAAAAAAATGTGTATTTAGAGTGCATTGGACTCCCAAAAGAAAATACTTGAATGGATAAACATCCAATTTTCTTTGTTGAAGGTGTAAAAAATGGGAGGGTTCATTGACCCATATAATATGGTTATGTGATCATCTGGTATCTTTTTGCAATGGTATTTTAATATAAGTAGGTTTATGGGAAAACCTTTAAGTGTTAAAGAAGTTAATGTGATGTTGAATTATATACCAAGGCTTTGGAATCTGACTCTTTACCAGGAATTATGGTTGCATCAAGCATGGGGGAGGGGGTGACTAAAAGAATTATATTGAGAAATTGCAAAAGTTATATTATTCCAGATGTTTGTAATTATCCAACTCATTTTGTTTGGCAGGGCCATTGAAAGAAGGGCCTCATATGATGATCTCAGCTTCTAGATAGGTAATTATGTGAGAAATGAACCTTTATGTAAGATAGCCTGAAGCTCTTTCTTGCTTTTGAGCTGGTCCTGAAGACTCAATGAGAGCAGTGAATATGGCATTTTACTAGCATAATGTTATTTTACTGGCCAAAGAAAATTAAGTTAATTCTGTGTTTTTGATTTACTGGAATCTCCAGATTACTTTCAAATGAAGACTTAGTATACTGCATTATAATAACGCAAATAGAAGATTATCAAATAACAAATCAAAGTTGCAAGTCAGATAGAATCACAGTTGGTATAGTAAACTAAGACCACCTATGTTTCTAGTGACAAAGATAGTTTGAAGACAATAATCCAACTTATCTGGAGTAATACATACCTCCTGCCCACAGATCTTGGACAGACAAATAATCCACAAATAATCTTTCTATCTTGTTTAGAATGAATTTGAGACAAGTGGCCTTTCTCCAGTCTATTATCTGTCTAAGTACTGATTCAGAACATTGTCAACAACATCTATATTTAATGGAAAGGAGAGGTAGAGATAGGGATTTTCTGTAAGTTGTCATCTGTATATCAAATGACAAGTAGTTGAATTACCAGTATAATCACAGTTTTACATTATTTCAAAACAAATGTATGACTATTGTATCATATATCTCAAAAGCAATTTCCACCTGATTATTATAGAAGAAAATAATTACAAGAGACCCTAGAACTATGGCACAATCAGTGTAAAACATATTGTTATTCTATTCTCTGCTATTCACTTAGGTGATTATTGATTTAATCTGTAACTACAGGATGATTATTTTCTCATTAATAGAACTATATGGTAAATGAGCCTAATCATCCCATATTATATTTATAGAGTTCTATAAATATAGAAGTATATAAACTCCACTGACAACTGTAGCAAGATAATGTAGGGTTGGGTAATACACTCATATCCAATGAAATGCTTTCAATAGCATGAGAAATTAATCACCTTGATGCAGTGCATTGTATATGCAATATTTTGGGACAAATTCTACCTGCATATGTATGTAAGTGAATTCACAAAGAAATGTACAATGTGAACAAACACAGTTTGAAAATAATAGTACAAAACAAACGAGGGGGTAAGATCCCCCCTTCAACTGTTTTACGCAAATCCATACAAACTGATATTAAAATATTTGTACACACCCTCCTATTATTCACGTTTATCATCTGTACAAGTTGGCCCGACAATATCTTGATTAGACCATACACAGAATGAAACTTGAAGCAGATATATATAGAGGTTGTGTTGGGTCATTCTTGTTTTCTATTTCCTTCTAGATTTATTTAACACAGAGCTTTGTAGTTCATTGCTCTGCGCTGTTACCATGCACATTTCCATAAAGACATTTCAAAGCAAATAGCTTTGGCCTTAACTATACTTTTTTTCCTATTTACATTTTGATAGTTGGGACATATTTTGTAAATAATGATATTCTAGTTAACTACTGCAGCTTCATCACAACCAAACGTAGGACTTCCATGAGCAAGAAAGCTGCCTCTTACCCTCCCTCCTCCTTTGTCTTCAATACCTTTGGCTCTGTCACACTAGTTTACATGAAATGCTATTTCCTGAGCACTGACCTTTTCGACACTTATGTAGACTCAGCATCTTAATTGCTGTTGGTGTGAATCATCTAAAGCTGATGCATAATTTTTCCAGACGTTTATAGGAAGCCTACTCTAGATATTTGCTCTGAGTCACAAAATGTAGAAATCTATAAACCCCATGAAAATGACTGCTGCTTTATTTTAGATATATTTTTAACAACACTTTTTGGGGGACCTTTTGTTCTGATTTGTAATTCTTATGATAAATGATCACAAGAAAATGATACCATGAGTCTTTGGATAGGATCCTGATGAGTTCTTATAAACTCCATATCTTTGCTGCTCACTGCCTGACTCACCAACACTACAGTGGAATGAACTCTGTGGAGGGGATGAACTTGATACCCAAATCTTATTTCCTGCACACAGATGTATTGGAAACTGATTGTATGTAATGTAGGGCCTTCATCTTAAACCCTGTTCATATGTATCATTCAGTGCTGTTCCATAACCTTTGCAATATATTTCTAGCAGATGATTGCTCTACAGTGTTCTAAATTTCCTGCTTATGATGCAATGGCAAAAGTCATTAAACATTAGCAGTAATAGTATTTTCACTGTAATAAAGTGTTAATTACTTCCACATGTTAATAGAGTAGGGGGAGGGGAAGGGGGAACAATTTTTGCTATTGCTACAGTGCCTAAAATAATTTCCATGTGATAATTTTCCAGGATATCAAAAACTGAATAATTATGCACTAATTAAGAAAGTAGAGCCTGCTCTGGAGTTAAGACGGCATTAATTTTAATGTTTTTACAGTCCTTTAATTGGGGAAAGGGCTGTAAATTGAGAGCTGACGCATTCTCCTACCCTAAGCAGGCCTGCCTTTGCAAGCTGCCTCCTATATCCTGCAACCCAAGGTCAACACCAGTTTGCAAAATCCCTCTGCTCTTCATACGAAATGTATTGGTGGTGAAGCGTGCATCTATCACTCTGACAAGCATTTAACTCTCCAAGAGCACATGCTCTCACTTCTTAAATTATTAATTGCATTAAATACATTTTCATATCACAGCCTGTTTGCTACAAACTGTTCCCTGGTAGGGAGATGCAGTCCCGCCACAGTATGATACAGCTCACCTTCTGTTCTTTCAGTGCTGGAGTGCTAGATACAGGGGGCTGGGGCTTCAAGGGCTTTCCGATTCTTTTTTTAAAAAGTTGCATTGCTGGAAAGGAAGTCACCTTAGAAATAAATATGAAACAAATTTGACCTCGCTTTCTTGTGGGTGTGTTTGTGTGTGAGAGATGGATTTGTTTGTTTATTATTGGTGCAGTTGTATAATAGACACTGAACCTGTGGTATTGGTTTGATGCTGTTTCCAATCTTCCACATGTGTTGCTGCTGCTTCCACAATTTCTGCCAGAGGAACTGTCCATTCTGTTCACCTAATTTGCCCCAGTGAAAATGTATTGTGGCAATCTAGTAAGGCCAAATAGAAGCCCAGTGGATTATATAATATATTGTCTCCATCTCTTGATCCTGCAATTGAAGATATTTTGTGGAATACTCTCTTTGAATGAAAAGGCATCAAGAGCAAGAACCACATGAAGGCCCTCTTGATCAAGGGAAAACAATTATTTTTACCCTAATATTCAACTGGTTTCGGCCTTCCTATTAAGACTGTTGTTCTTTGTCCTGCATTCTGAACTGGCAAAGCATCGGCTTTCTCCTATGATGCACTTCCCAGTAGTAAAAAAGTGCTATCATATTCCTCTTTTCTGAAGGCTTGACATAACCAGCTTCCTTAGTCTCTTCCCCCAAAGTCACAAGTCTGCAACTTTTATTCTTTCTGGATTTTATGGGTTCTCAGCATGAATTTAGTCAGCCCCTCTTGCTTTTACTTTTCTATTATCGGTATCTGCCTACAATCTTCCACTCCCAGCAGAGTTGCTTTATTATCCCATTGGTGACTTGGGCAGACTTTAGTTCCAAATAACTAAGCCTTTTTAAAATCCCCTTGAAATTTCAGTTTTCATGCATCACTGGATACCTGTATTCTAATGGCATTACAGTAGTTCAGATTAACTTTCTGAATGAAGTCAAAGATTCACTCATAAGTACCTTTATAGTATAGGTCACCAACAGTTTCTTCAATAACCTCTCCACAAGAAAGGCAGATATTAGATCATGCATTTAAAATGGTTCCAGAAGCTTTATAAGCTTTCAGAGCAGGTTATAAGTTGCTTCTATATGCAGTAATGCACTGTAGTATTTTGTGTGCACAATGGGAATGTCAGTGTTAAAAATATGGAAAGCAACTTTTGAATTGTATTTATTAAGCTATGTGACGTTCTTTTAAAATCTATTTTTGTGGTGCGAAATGCTACTTAAAGGATTTATGGGTTGTGTAGCAAACAGCTCCAACTTATAAATATTGGAATTTGTGGATAGTATCTAGATGGGTCTTTCATATCAAACCTCCTGAGGCTGTCTCTTCTTTCAGAAGCCCTGGGTCCTATTAATATATTTGGCATACTGTCTGATTACCTAACACGTCTGTATGGTAGATTTAAAAATGGCAAGGTTTCAATCTGTGCTTGAATTGTCAGCAAACTGGTAAGGGCTATTAAGACAATTTCTGATATGGTGGCATGGTGGCCTCACTATAATATTGTTGGTGAGTTCCCTTAGTGCAACTGCTTATAGACCCATGGCATGGGAGTGCTTTTGCATGGTCATTTTAATTGGACTTGTTCCTCTCCACCAAAGGCCTTACTTGCATCTGTCTGTCTGTCTGTCTGTCTGTCTGTCTGTCTGTCTGCCTGCCTGCCTGCCTGCCTGCCTGCCTGCCTGCCTGCCTGCCTATCTATCTATCTATCTATCTATCTATCTATCTATCTATCTATCTATCTATCTATCTATCTATCATCTATCTATCCATTGTATCCATCCATCCATCCATCCATCCATCCATCCATCCATCCATCCATCCATCCATCCATTAAAATAGAGCTCCGCTGGACCATTGCATACCTTGGAAGAATCAATATGAACCACATTTGGGGGTGAACCCATACCCACATCACTTCAGGATTGTGACTGCATTTTCAGTCAGAGAAATGTCAAGAATCTCATACAGAAAGCCTGATGGAGGTGCAGGTGCAACACTTGGAGTCTTCATTTCCAGTTTTGGAAAAGTTGAGAGCCAGAATAGTGTAGTAGTTAGGCAGTTAGGGAGTTGAACTAGGATTTCAGAGACCTAGGTTCACATCCAGCCTCAACTATGGAAGTTCACTGGGGCACTTTGAGCTAGCCATGATCAGTTAGCATTAGAGAGAATGCTATGAGCTCCTACAGGAGATCAAATTAATATTAGCATGGGCTTTTCAGAATGATATATTACCTTTACAAATTAATAAATTAATTAAGAGCCAGTTGGTGTAGTGGACAAGGTGCTGGGCTAGAAACCAGGAAACCATGAGTTCTAGTCCTCCCTTAGGCATGAAGCCAGCTGGTGACTTTGGGCCAGTCACCCTTTCTCAGCCCAACTCACCTCATAGGGTTATTGTGAGGAAATAGGAGGTGGGAATATTAGGTAAGTATGGCACCTTGAGTTAGCCAGAATTAAGTCAGAATAAAAATCTGATTAACAAATAAACACTGGAAGACCTCCCAAAGTAAAGTTGTGTAAAATCTGTTCCTCATGTTAATCTGTCACAAGTTTAAATCCATTACAGTAGACTGTAATCTATTTATTTGGTCATAAATATTTCTGTTGAATGGCTTTGCCTGAGAATGAATTCAAATTTTTGACAAGTGTTTCTCCAATAGTACTTATGTCCTACCCTTATGAGATGATAATCAGCACATGAAGTCTGGCTGTGCATAAGAAGTAGAATCTTCTTGTGAAGTTAAATACTGTACATCCAATGTTTATGTTCTTCTAGACAAATTGGTGGATGACACTGACTTCAGTCAAGCCAGAATATATGAAGAGATGGGAAATTATTGAATCACACGCTTATACTCTCTCCTCCTGTAGAAAACATTTTCCTCCATCTTGAACTTTTTTATTTTGTAAAGTAAAATAAGAATAAGAATGGCAGTTTCTTTATCAAAATAACTTTCTTAACATAAAAATGAGGAGGGATTCCATGATTGCATGTGTAGAATGCAACTCCTAACTCTTTCTCTTATCCATTTTTCTTATTCTTGGCATGGCAGGAGGAATCCCAGGTACCACCACCACTGACGGGCAGCCTTTTCCACCTGCCTAGTAAACTAGTCATCTTATTGTCACCGCTCTTGCAAAGAAACATAAGCCTAATACTCAAGAGGTATAAATAGTCCACCATTACTTCAAAAGTTTGTCTCCTTGCATTTGCTTGCTTCTACTATTTGTTATGTGATAAATATCTAAGCATCCGTTGAACTATTTTTGACTCTGAAATCCAAAATTGTTTCTGACCAGCTGGCAAAGAATCAAGATTTTTCCACAGTACATAATTGCCCTCCTGGTGATATGTTGTTAACATTTAAATTCATATGTTTATTCTGTATTGCATCTTTTATTTTAAACCCCAATCAATTATTTCTGAAACTTTTTCTCCTTGAATCTAAAATACTTTCAACTGGAAATTGGAACTAAATTAATTCTCTTAGCCATCAGACCAGTTGGTGTGCTCTACTACAATTTAGAGGAGGTGGAAGGAAGCTCCAGAAAAGGGCATCTCCTTCAGCATAGGGACACTTCCATTCTCAGGTATGGAGTCTAAAAGTTATTAATTTTTATGTAATTACTTAATATATGTTTATTCAGTTGCCTGGGTATTCTTCTTGACTCATTGTGTGAGTGATGACCACCTTACCTTTGAGGGAAAAAAAAGATAAAGGTTGTTCTGCAGCCTATCCTACCTCATCAGGTTGGAACTGTATATTTATGTTAATTATAATATTATATATAATCACAACATTCAACATGAAAACTGTCTAGTGATGGCCAGTTTGAAGAACTGAAATGATAGAATAAAATGATGGAATGAATTGTTACTGGGAATGACCAAAGTGAGCATGCCTTTGAATACTAGATGCTGGATAGTAACAGCAGAAAAAGCTGTTGCACTCACGTTCTGCTTGTGAACTTCTCACAGGCATCAGCTTAGCAATACTAAAAACAAGGATGCTGCAATAGGTAGGTTATTGGTGTGATTCATCAGGGCTCTTCTTGTGCTGTTTCAACATTCATTTATGAAAGAAACAGTGATATGGCTTATTGCTTCTGAAACAATTTTAATTGTGAAAAGACAGCCTTTCCCAGGGCTGCCCGCTAAGTCAGATCCTGAACCCAGGCCACGACCTAACCCATAGATTACATAGCAGCCAATGAACAATGATAGATTACAATATATTTCTTCTGTTTAAACAAAAGAAAATCTTGTCTCATCTCTGGAATAAACACTTTAGTTGCTGTTAAAGAGTGGGAAAAAAGAGACAACATAAAGTCAAGACAAACTGCATATAGGGTAGCCCAGAAATTTGTCATCCAACCTTTTTCTTCCTCTTCCCATGTTCCAGTTTCTCTATTGGCATTGCATTAATTAGAAATTTAGGTAAATGACATAAGTGCCCCAATTTTTTATTTCTGCCAAGAGAACAATTAGGCCATTAGAAATAACAAATGGCCTGGATTCATGTTGCCTGTTGAAAATTTCAAGCTGCATTATTTCTGACAAGGAAAAAACCCCCGCATACACACAAAACAAATAATAGTTGTTTTGGCCAATTTCTACCATAAGTGATGTCAGCTTTAGCAGATGCAGCATGCTGCTGGTTTTTTTTTTTTTCCTGTTGTCATGCCTCATTAAAGTATGCTGACTCTTGTGGATTCACATTTCCTTTAGGTAAATAGTTATTTACATGAACGGCAACATTTTTCTTTGGTGACAATTTCTAATTGTTCAGGCAACCAAGGGTGATGTATTAACCACTCTGAATAAAGCCTCACCTGCAAAACAAATTACTTTAAATTAACTATCCTTTTCACAAGCAAGGCAAAATTTCCAAATGGACAAATTAGGCCTTTCTTAACCACATATGGTAAGTGTTTTAAGCATTTCCCCACTGATGCATACTCCAGAGAACAGCTCTTCATGATGGAGTGGAAGACTTCTGGCTCATCTGGGGGTCTTTTCAATGCCAGCACTTGCCCGGATTTGTATGGGAAGGGGCTGAGATTCTGACTAGTCGCAGTGCTCATTATTCAGTAGTTCATACTGCCTCTCACAACGGTCTGTCCCTACAAACAATCCCAAATGAACTGTCCTTGGAAACTCTTGCCACATTTCTCATGGCATCCCAGGTTACTTGCTAAATCCGACTTTGGTTGAGATACAATTCTGTGGATGAAGAGAATGAATGATTGTGTATGGATGTAGTTTTTCATGATTGCAGGAAATAGCCAGAAGGATGCAAAAAAGAGACAAAGGCTTCAAAGCAGTGCAGATACATAGATAGATAGATAGATAGATAGATAGATAGATAGATAGATAGATAGATAGATAGATAGATGTGTGTTTGTCTTGGCCAATATATGTATATATTGGTGTATAACTGCCCAATATATTTGGATTTCCATATATCTGGATATGTATGCCTGTATTTGTATTTTGGATACACATATTAGGATACAAAATCATATCTAGGCAAAAAAAAAAAAAAAAGTTGGTTAGAAATATAATCAATGGAACATCCCAATAATCTGTATATGATTCGTATAATTCTTCGTGATCACAGGTGAATCGATGAATGGAAATCACAGATTCTTGTCCAATTCTATTGTTGCTGACAATAGAAACTCTCTGCGAGTACAAAGGAGAATGGTGCTTTTTGCTGTAATTAGATTGTGCCACTCAGATTTTGATGGCATCCCCGAAATTTGAGATAGTAAAATCTAAATTAGGATGAAGTTCTCATAAATTCCAGCAGATGGTTGGAAGACGAGATTTAGTGCCAAAACATGAACATCTGTTGAAATTGGGGAAATCCTGTTATATTGGAATACCATTTCCTATTCAAGAGATACCAGAACCTTTATGCCTGCCCCCAAAAGCTTTTAAAATGCCAGGGATCTTTAGATGAAGGGCTATTTTTTTGTGCATGAGCCTGGGGAAAAATATCCCTTTCTCTGTCATTTTTTTCTGCTGCTGTTTTCCCTTGCCTTTTTTGGTCAGTGGTTATGTTATCAGCGTGTTAGCACATTCAAACCAATTATTATGCAGCATAAATGGAATAGTTCTTTGGAATGACTTATGCTTCCACAGACTCAGATGCGGTGTAGCTACTCGAAAAGCTTCAAATTAGATTCGACTTTTTTCCCTCTGTTTGTAAGGGAACAATTTAATTAGCACTTCTTTGGTGCTAATATTTACAGTACACGACGAATGCAAATAGGGTGATCAGTAAAATGGGTGTAGCTTTTAACACATGCTCTTACTTTATGTTTAATTATGTTGATTACTTTTAAACTCCCGGTTTGGCATCACCTTGCCTGTCTTAATGTGTTATGCTTGAAGCCATGTGGAGAACTGACCTCAATATAATAGTGGCAAATCTCATTTGGTTACCTTTAGCTAATTAAAATATACACAGTACCATTGTGCTATTATTCATCTCTTCTGTTTCCATTCCCCTCCCCCACATTAGGCTCTAAACCAAACTTTATTGTAGGGTTGATGCCTGTCACTGCCTGGTGAGCCTCATGCAATTCCTGTAATTAGGAGAGGTGTTTATTTCACTGCTCCGTTCTAATAATGACTGCTCTGATCATCAATGTAAAATATTGTGACTATTTAAGTCCTTATTTGGTGCTAACTCTTTATTATACCAGACCATAATAAGTATATGGTGGATGCAGGGAGAGGGAGGGAGAGAAAACCCAAGAAGAAGGAAAAAAATGGTGCTGTATTCTCATTTATACAAATTGCTTGGCATTGTCATGTATGGGGTTAATGGGGATAACAAGGGGTTGGTTTACATAAGCTTATGGGGCTACTAGACTACAAAGCAAAGAAGACTTAAAAATTAAAGGTATTAAACATGTTCTGTAGTGGGAGCACATTGTTACCCCCCTTTTGATAATTCTGTGTCAACAGGGAAGACCTCGTATGAAACTATAGGAGGAAAAATCTCATGAATCAAATTGTTTATGGGGGGGACGCCCAATGCATTTCAGAGGATTTCCTGTTTCTTCATGGCCAGCGTTTGCTGCTTTTCTGAGATAGAGCAAGCTTGCATTGATTTTTTTTCTTCCTTTCAGAAAAGCTACAAAAATTGTCCCCGAAGAAGGAGGAAATCCTCTGAAATGCCTTGGGCATTTTGCAATAAATCAGGTTCCTATGGGAGTTTATCTCTCTCTCTTCTCTCTCCTCTCTCTCTCTCTCTCTCTCTCTCTCTTTTAAACTGGTCACTTCTGAGCCTCCTCTTGCAATTTTTTTCCTGTTGTTCCTGCAAAATTAATCAGGTTCAGTTGTATACTGTTGCAGCGTTTCAGGTGATCAGGGTTCCTGACCTGGGAGAATGAGTTTGGTCAGGCATGGCAAATGCAGTAAAGCCATGGCTAGCTTGAGCTGAAGGAGTAAGTTTAATTAGCAATGATGGAGCACCTCCCAAAGAACTGAACTAGGTGATTTTTAGCTGACAATTTAGATATCAGGACCATTTTGTCCGGAAAGAAACAATAATCTTTAAATGATATAATCAACATCTGTAAATGTAACCTATTTTTCAGTGACAGTAATAACAATGATATGGTGACTAGCATCCTGTTCTGTCCCGATATGTCCATGTCAGCTCAAGAATTCACAATAGGTCTGTGTGAGGTTCTCCTCACTGCCTATCTCCCTGGAGGGGGGTGGGGGTGGCGGGCTGTTGGTTCACTTGGCTCACTTTGGTGAAGTCTGAAACTGGGGACCTGCCCTCCAACCCTAAGCTTCCACCCTACTTTCACCACTGCAAGAATTCTTCAATCCAATTTTAATGACTTATTTAGGAGAAATAAGTATTTCTTTTTCATTACAGAAAAATATTTCATGTTTCTCTCTTTTGCTTGCCTCTTGTTTTCTATTTTGTACCAAACACAACCAGCTGGACTACCTAAGCTGATTTTCCTTTTCTTTACTTTCAGCAAACCTTCAACCTAGAATCAGGCCCTACTAATTGATATACTCATGAGTAGTAGAAATGCACACCTTAACATAATAAATGGAAGATGCTGCTGCTAGATGCTATTGTCTCTTGGACAGATCTGTATTAGGGACCTGCCAAGAGGTAAAATATTCCTATGTTGACACTTGCCCTGTTGCAAGTGACAGCAAAGAACACCTCCTCTCCATCTTCTCAGTGGCAGCCTTTTAAATATTTGACGATTGTTATCAAGTCCTCCCTTAATCTTCTTTTCTCTAGGCTAAACAGCCTCATGACTGCAATCTTTTTGGTACAACATTCTTTTGCTAAGCCTTTTATCATGTTTGCCCTTCTCTGACTCCTCTCTAATTTATCTACATGTTGAAGTATGATGGTTACAGGACCTAGTGTTCTCCTGGTGGCAACCTGACCAGCACAGAGCACAGATGTGCTCTGATTTCCTACCTCTTGGAAACTATTTACTGTGAATGCAATCAATTTACCTGTTTTGAAGCTGTCATTTTGCCTATAGTTAGGCTGGTTTCAACTTTAGGTTGTAATCCTATGTTTTCAGTATACAAGAGTAATCAATTATTACTTTTCATTCCCATTCCAGTTGTAAGAGAAAAGTAACCTCCTGGAAATTTGCTAAATTAAATTAATTCATTTCAGTAAATTTCAAAGCTCAGCTAAAAGTCCTCTAAAAATGTTCACCTTCAAAATGAGGAGTGTCAGTGAAAAGGAATGTTTCTGAAAGCTGGGGACTGTTTTAAAGAAGATCCTGATGAAAATTCTTAGAACCAGTGCTATACAGAGTTTTGCAACTCATTAGTCTCCATCTGGGTAACTGTCTGGAGTATACAGACTCTTTCCTTTTTCAGATTGCGGCTTGGATTACAACTCCTTACTACCTTTGATATGTCCTCTAAAGTCTGTCCATTCCTCTAATGTTCCCTTAAAGTTTGACCTTTTGTCTAGCTCCCATGACATAGTACCTGTAGCTGAGCTTTCTGTGGTGTGGTTACATGAACTTTGTGTGGTATGTTGAATGTCACACTGCAAAAGTATGAGTCCGGGGTAGGACTTCAAGAGGTTTAAGAATGATATGTGGGGTTTAACCTTCTGCAAGGCTTAAGGTACCAATTTGTCACTTAAAATCTCCCCAATTTACCCCACTCCAGGCTGAATTTTTAGGCACCACACATTCTGAGGGCCACAATTGTAGTTCTGGTGGTCTTTATTTTTTGTACTTCTGCCTTTGCCTTTTGATCCTGATCTAATCTCCAACAGTAACCCATTTTGGTGTACATGTGTAAAATTAAAACAAAAGGTGATACCTTCTTGAGTTCATCATGAAGATCTGAAAGAGGTTAAGTGCATTCATTGAACATGTTCCCAGTACTATCATTGGGACACTGAAGGCAGAGCATGTCCTCCTCATTTAGCTTTATCCATATACAGGGCTACTTCATCATTTTGGTGGCATTAATGTGGTGCCAAATGCTTGCATGGGTCTTTGGTCTACTGTTCCTGCTGATCCATTGACCTTTTGTTAGCCTAGAACTCTTTATCCATAACAGCTTTATACCTTTGGGGTTTATGTCCTGAGGCATGACTGAATGCTATATTATGTATCATGTACAGAAACATTAAAAATGTGTGGAACATTCCCTTTGCTTTCTATGAGTGAACTGCATCCGTAGTTTCAGAAAAGCAGAGATGTGTCATGACAAATGCTATACAGGGCATGGAAAAATGTTTTCATCAATGAAAAAGGATGACCATAACCACTGTCCAGTTTAGAAATCCTTTTTAACTTATTGCCATTTCTGTAAATTGCATTCTAAGGATCTATAGGATTCCTTTATCTTTAGACCTCTGACTCGGCATAGAGATTCAGCAGATGGCAGTTCGTTTTTATTCAGGCATCTGTCCACTAAGAGTTGGAACCAGACCAGAAATCATTTAATTCAAGATTCCAAATAGCTACTAGTTATTGTAATTACAACTTTTGGTCACTACCATTTTGGGCAGTGTTCCAAGGTAAGGTGAGAGGCTTCATCCTGCATTATTACTTGCCCTGCAGATCCCTATGCTAAATAATTAAAACATTTTAATTTTGATGGCAATCTGAGCACTTAATGTAGCTGAAAGAGATCTATAGATAGCTTGCTTTTAAAAATAAATGTATTTTATGGGCTATAGATTATTTTCAAGCCATTTAAAATTATCATGAAACAAATCCCATCATTATTACTCCTGTTTATTTGGGCAATGTTTACCCACTCAGTGATTTCTTTTTTATTATTATTATTATTATTCTGGTGTTAGAGCTAGTGTATAGTGGCTTTATCTCCTCTTTGTACTTGCAATAACATATTATTTCACCATGAATCACTCTAATGGATTGAAACATAAGCATGTGAATTGAAAAATAGATACATTAGTCAAATCAATAAATAAATATGAAAATATATTTCCACTATGAAAAACCATCTTGGCTACTGTGTCCTCCAACTTGGACAGAGAAAGCTGAAATATATAGCTGTAAAATATGGCTTGCCATGTCAACTAGCCACTGCCTGAAGCCTAAAAGGAATTTTGAGCACCGGGTAAGTAGTATTTCATCAACAAAATCATAAAATAAAGACATTAAAATGAAGGAATGATTGAGTGCTGCAGGACGTTTGTAAAATCACCCTTCAGTTGGGGGCTAGAGTAGTTTAGTATTAGGGATTGCATACTTTTCATATAAATTTGCTTACAAATAGCTTGCCTTAACAAGCAATATTGCCAGACTGCCTTCTTTGCAAATATTTTTTTCTACTATGGTTGCTACGCAAACTCTATTTGTGTATTCTGTGTCGCTATTAAAGCAGATATAAGTAATATATCTCTAATATTGAACATGAATGCAGTATACACCTCTGTGTAGACCTATAGAGTGTTAATTGTTAAGAACTCCAGGTTCTTTTCTTTCTTTCTTTTTTAACTATTTAAGAGCCTAAGAGCCTTTTCAATAAAATTGATATTAGTGCATCTTCCGGAGGCACTGGAGCCAATCTTGTATACTTTTACATTGCCACAAATCTGGATTTATAAACTTCCCTACTATTAAGTAGAGGTCAACCATGCAAAACTTATGATACATATTAAGGTACTTTGTACTAAAATCCATGAGGAATAAGTAGGCCTACTCCAGATTAGACATGAATATACTATAGGTGAGAGTTATACACCTGAATTGTAGAACAACTTAACCAGGGACAGCTTTTCAGGGTTATCATATAAAAATCTTTTTATGGAATAGAGTTCAGTAATCTTTAAAACTAATTAGAGTACAGGGGCTGCTATTTGGGTGTATTTAATTATAAAATAACTACAAAAGTAGAAGCTATAGATAAATTTATTTGTATATTTTTCTAATGTGACTTTTTATTGATTTCTTAGACATATCCCACTTTTCCTCCATAAGCTCAAACCAACATCCATAATGTTCCTCCCATTTTTCTCATAGCAAGCACCCCATGATAGAGGCTGGGCTGAGAAAGTGTGACTGGTCCAAAGGCTCAGGGTGGACTAGAATTTGCATATCCCCAGTTTTAGTCTAACATCTTAATAATTTGCCCATGCTGTCTTCTATGTATATGCAAACATTAATTTGCCAATTGTCACATGACAAAGATTTTTTTATATTATTATGAAAAATACTTATGTGATATGAATTGCAAAAATGCCACCATAGTCTATCATCAGTCAGGGCAGGTTCTACATTATGAGTTTTCTAGCTGCATCATTCCTTTCAATTAATACTCAGTTTTACTTTTTATATATGAACTAGACTTTGCATGTAACTCTTTTCATTCCCTAGTGAATTTGAATGATAAGCCTCCTTCAAACTCCCCATAAGCTAAAAAGGAATAACATTTCAGAGTCCCAAAGCAATTCTGAAATCAGATCCAATGACTTTTCTTTGTGAACTATAGTCTACAAATGTGAAATATTCACCCCAAAGCACACTGGATAGGAATATGATGGCAACAGACTACTGTAAACATAAGGCACCTCAGAAATGCTTCTAATTTTCTTCTAATTACAAGTTTGTAATGGGAGAGTGGTGGTCCTTTCTTGGCTACACATTATGAAAGGGAAGACAAGACTTTGAACACGAGGCTAATAATTGTTATATTCATCTTCACATTAGGAGTCTTATTACCAAATTTAGAGAAGCTTTGCTGCTGAACATTTTCAGTTCAGGTTTAGATGCAATGATTATAGCAACATCTTCAGCACCTTGGACCAATGCAGCCTTCATCTGTGAAGGGTGCAGCAGTTAGATTTCATCGACATAGATACATACATTTCCATACGCTATTCCCTTTTGAGTTAGGGGGTGCCAGGCAAAGTGCAGAAAAAGTCAAATGGGGTAGGAAAGGCTGGGTTTAGAGAGTGTGGCTGGCTTCAAGTCACCCGATGAGCTTCCATGGCTGCTGATAGACTTGAACCTCAATCTCCCCACGGCTAGTCTAACACCTTAACCACTATACTACACCAGCTGTCAGCATAAGTAATTTGTAACTCATATAGGAGGAGTGCCTTTTAGCAAATCTAGAAAGGAACCAGTTCAGAATACTGGTCCAGTAAGAAGTAAACCAATTAAAGAAAAGGCAGGAGCTAAGAGAACAGAAAAGGAAATTTAGTTTACACCTTGTTTCCACCACTCTGGTTTCTACCATGTCCTTATACCAATTAATATATTCCCCTTTGCCTTTCTAACTTCTTTCTCTTTTTTGACAATCTCATCACTTCCATCCAACTATAACTTCTTTGGTTTTCCACTTCCTCTCAACCCATTCATTCTTCTTTCACATATTTGTCTAGCATTCATTCTCCCTACATGATGTAGCCACCTCAATGGACTTCTTTCCTTATTTTGTAGTGTAATTTTTTCATTTTTGTAGTGAACCTATGCTCGTTCATCACCTATTCATTCTTGACTCTACCACTTTTCATTTTACAGCGCACACTTTTTAAGTAACCCATTTCCTCTTCATGCAAATTACTTTTATGTTTCTTCTGACATATAACTCTTATTTCCATATAAGAAAGTTGGCTGAAACATGCATTTACAATAAATGAATGAATGAATGGGAGCCAATGGCTTTACTTAGATTGGTTATGCCTGCTCCCTTGTTCTGAATATGAAAATGTAAACAGAACAATGTAATGTATTGTCAAAGGCTTTCATGGCCGGCATACGATGGCTGGTGTGGGTCTTCCGGGCTGTGTGGCCGTGTTCTGGAAGTTTTGTTTCCTAACGTTTCGCCAGCACCTGTGACCGGCATCTTCAGAGTGCAGGAGCACAGACAGCGGGCACAGAGAGAACTGCTCCTGTCTGTGCTCCTGCACTCTGAAGATGCCGGTCACAGGTGCTGGTGAAACGTTAGGAAACAAAACTTCCAGAACACGGCCACACAGCCCGGAAGACCCACACCAGAACAATGTAAATTTCAGCAAAATTTTATTTTTTACAACATACCACATACAACCAACTTCCTTTCTACCAGCATTTTCATCGCCTAATATTTCTCCATCCATTTTCCAATTTTCTGCCAAAGTAGACAATTTCATTCACTTGGCTTAATTTTTCATCATTTAAGTATAAACTTCATTTTCCACTCCATCTATGAAATATCAGTGTTTGGAACCATATTCTTTGTATCCTACAATCTATTTAACATTTACCGCCCATCATTGAGGGCATCAGCCATACATACGCTCCCAACCAACACACTTATTTCACAGCAAGGATTCCTTATGCATTTATCGGTAAATTAATTATACAACCAAGAGGACATCACATAATATTATTGTTAGGTTTCACCGCAGGTAAAATCTTACAACTCTATATCCCTACTTCAGAAGAAAAGATGTCCAACCACTTCTGTACTGTTACCAGGAAAACTATATGGATGTGTCCTTGTAATCATCAGGAGTTGATCTCAGAGGCAGTCCCTGTCATACATCTTTACTGTGTGGTTTCCAGTGCTGAGACAAATCAGTGGTTGACAATTTTCTCAGTCTTTTCTTAATGTCTATAAATATAAAGCCCTGGGAATTATTTCAGTGATTAAAAAGTGTAGGTAAAAGTGATTACATCAGGCTTCTTTAGAGCATTAAATTGTTTATGTTACTGATGTCGAGGTCATGCTTTCCCTGAAACATAGTGATAATTTATTATACAATGTGTCCTGGCATTTACAAAAAAAGGAAGCCAGCGGCTTTGCTGGGCTGCTTGTGTCTGCTTCCTCATTCTGAGTGTGAAAACTTTATTGCTCATTATCTACTGGGCTGTGATGAAGTGACAGATGATTTATTGGGAGCCAAAACCTATGTTTCAGTGGTGAACATTTTTATCCTTTTGTGTTGCAGCTTGCCCAATCTCTTGTAACTGCTGAGGCAACAAATGAAGGCAACTGCCCGCTGAAGAACCCTAGGACTATCACTCATATATGTCCACATTTCAGATCCCAGTCCGTTCCTGTTTGATTCAATTCCCTTTTGTTGCTTAAAAAATCAATTTGTTTAATTGAGCTGTTGGGCAGTAAAGTCTGAATTCCATGCATTTTAACCATTCATATTAAATTTCTCTCTGCATAGGACTTGTTATTAATAGGCTTTAAGAGAGGTCAGTTTAATTTAAATGTGACGACCTTACAAGCTTATAAAATGAACTATATGCTTCCCTCCTCAAACTGAAATTAAATTGAATAAATGGAAGATAATGTAACAATAGATATTTCTTCCCAAGGCTTTGAAATCTTTTGAGAATGCAAGTTTCTACTATAAAATAGATGTGAGATGCAGTTTACATGCCTCCTCCTCTGTTTTAATGGTAAAAAATGATGATAGTGAATCTAATGTTCTTCTATGATGCTGTACAAACAATAAACTTAGTGTCTTTTGGGCATTTAGCAACATATCTAGCATTATAACGTGTGGTTTTCAATAACGAGATGCATATAATGGCATTTTCGGAGGGGGGATATTTTAATAGGGGTTATGTGTTATTGACATTTAAATAGCAGAACATCTTCTCCTTCAGGATTAATAAATACCATACAAACCAGTGTAAGATTTTTAAGGTTTACTAAACTTTAATCTGTAAAATTTAATAGCAATCTCCACATCATTATGTGTATGTAGAATCCTGGTTGGCTTTGCAAACACTTTAAGCCATGAATTATGTTACAAGAATGGGTTTGCTGTGTATCATTATGTCCAGGTAAATGCCAGGATGATGACATAATTGGTAGTTGGGAGTAAAATACTACTTCAGTAAAATGTTACTAAGGTAAATGTAGCCGGATTGTAATTCATTATACATAAACATGATGACTTGTGTTATTTATCATTTTATGAAATGGGGAATAAACTGTGCTTTCGGAGCTTTCTTCATTGCTTTAAGCCAAATGGTAACAATGCTTTAGTATAAGGTTCTCTAATTTATGTATTTATAAAAAAGACCTGCCAGATCTGTGCTGTACTACTTTGGGATATAATTCCAGAACTCTAAGCTAGCATGAGCTACCATGCCTGAATCACACAATTGGAGCATGGGTGGGTGTGCATGGGTGGGTGGGGGGGAATACCTTCATTAAGAATGATATCCTGTATAAACTTTTTTGAGATTTGAATAGAAAAAGAACAATTGAAAGAATGTATGATAAAATGGGCCAGAAATTTTGGTTATAACATACAAATGGAACAATGGGAGAATATGTGGAAGAAAGGACTGAAATTTATATGATGTTATAATCTTGAGATGCATCACTGGTATTTGTCACTGAAAAAACTGTTTAAAATGTATAAAGGTACTTCCAATCTATGTTGGAAATGCGAACAACAAGAGGGGACTTCTTATCATGTTTGGCGGATATGTAAAAAAGCTAAAAGATTTTGGAACCAAATACATACATAATTCAGAAGATTTTAAAGACTAATATACAACTGAAGCCAGAGATGTTTCTTCTGAGACTGATTGACAAAGAAATGGAAAAAACTCATGGAACTTTGTTTTTATGTACAGTATGATAACAGCAACGAGACTTTTATATGCCCAACGGTGGAAATAATTGACATTACCCACAATGGAAGAGTGGATTGTGAAGATGATGGAGTTTGCTGAGATGGCTAAATTGACAGCTTTGATTAGAGAAAAGACACTGATTAAGTTCAGTGCCGATTGGAAGCCCCTTTTGGACTTTTTGTGTGAAACAGAAAAAAATGAAATTATGATATATGGATTTGATTATTAGAAAAGATTATTAGATGATAGAAAAAAGAATGTTTTTTGTATACCTATAACTGTTTTAAAGAAAATCAGAAGCCAATTCTTTATACTTTTTTCTTTCTTTTCTTTCTGCACTTTTAGCTTTGTTCTTTCTTTTCTTTTCTTTTATCTTAAATATTAGTTCTTGTTAGTTTTTAGCTTTCTTGTTTAAAAAATTAATGAAGTTATTACAAAATGATATATTTCATGACCCATAAATATGAAAACTATTGTAGAACCATTTTACCAAATTAAGAATAAACATTCTTATCATGCTTAAAAAAAAAAAAGAATGATATCCTGTCACTTACCAACACTGACACATTTATGACTTTGGATTAAAGGCCATGTGGGGCATTTCAGCCATTAAAACAACTCCATTTCACAATACCATTTTCTTTTTTCTTTTCTTTTCTCCTTTCTTTTCAATACAAGATTCCTGTTAACGTTGGCTTCTGCAAAAGACATACAGTAATAGTTTGGAAGCAACAAAAGTCTATTTTGTACCTGTTCGGCTTGCAAGTGTGCTTCCCTCAGGCTACTGTTTAACTTTTAACCCTCTTGTTCACATAGCATATATGCATAAAAACTACAGTGTGCCATATAATAATGCAAGGCTGGGAGTTTCGGACTCTTTGTTGTAGGAGAAGTTGGAGCATGTATAAAAATCAGTGCAGGAAAGAAGGGGTGAAAATCACATGAAATTAAGTTACCTACATTTCTTTTATATTACTATGATGATGCCCTATATGAAATGTATCATTCTGAAATAATGTGGAGAATGAAATCCTTATTTTAAAATATTTTTCAGTCTCTTGCTGACTGTGTCAGCTGCTTCTCTGTCAGATTTAGGATAAACTACTGTGAGATATTTCTTTCCCCATCCCAACCGTAAGAATCTTCAGGAATGTAGCCTATGATGAATTATTTGTATGGTCACAAGAAAATTCCCCTGTCCTGCACTTATATCCAGCAAATTACACCCCAAATGTGGCAAAGGAAACAGCTGATATGACAGCTGCACAGCACATGGAGATCCATTGGTCCATTGGTTAATCAGCAGTTTTTATTGGTCCTAGAGAATACATAGCAGAACTGCCCTGAATTAGAAATGGGCTTATGTTCTCACTTAATAGGACGTATCCTTTAGCTGTAGATGAGAGATTCCTACTGTTTAATGAGTGAAAAGTCTCTTTTCTCTTCTCAAAGGATTATGGAAAAAAACTCGACATACGGATGTTTCAGCCTTGAGGCCTAGTGAAGATGGTAGGCAAAAATAGGGAGCAGGGAAAATAAATAATTCTAACCTTACTGCCTTTGTATCTTGATACCTGAAATCAAATCTTTAAACTGGTAGGTGCAATTCACCAAGAAGCTAGCACGGGGATACAATACAAGGAACACACATGAAGCTAAATCAAATTGTACAAGTATACCAGCACACACATATATATACACACACAAAACTATGGAACTAGGAATGCACAAGTGACAACTATCATTGCATAAACAACAAGCCGCTAAAGAGAGCAACAAAGACAATTATGTATATTACTAAAATGGTTATTCCAGAATTCATCCCAATAATCTGCCTCAGCACACACAGTAAACACAACTCAGTTTTCTCAAACCAGAAACTTTCTTTGTTTTAGTTCAGCCTGTTTCTATTCTTTTTTCATCCCCTCATTTTTCTTCTGTCTCTACACCAGCTACCCAGATTACATTTTGTCTCCTATGTTTTAACGTATACATGAAACATCTTGGTGAGGTAACTTGGTGAGTTTTGAAGTGAAGTGTCCACAATAGGCTTACTGTGATGGAATGGAATTATGAAGGCCAGACTCAGGGAGATAAACATTTTCTTAGCTCTCCGGAGGAGCGTGGGAGCTACAAGAGGATGAGACAGGCACCTCCCTGAGGAATTCACACTGTTATGGCTGGCTGACTCGGGAGATGGGGTTTCAGTCTGGGAAGATTCTTGCTAGAGGTTGTAGCTAATAAACATAGCTGAACTGAATTTGCATTGTCTCTTGGAGTTCCTTGGGCTAGGCCTGACACTTACAGATTATAGTGGAGCTGCATCAGTCTGTCTTTATCTGGGAGCAAGGTGCTGACCTATTCTGATCAGCTGTTTCACTTTAAGGGAAATTACTTCTTCACATCTGCTATGTGTGAGTTGCTTTTGAAAAGTGAAGTGAAGTATCCCACAGCTTTGCTTCACCAGTTAGAAGCAGAGAGCTGTGGTGCTTCACTCAAACCTCTATCAAGATGAAGTGCTCCTTCAGAGTTCTGCATAGCTTTTGTTATCAATATGAAGATGACTTTTCAGCTTTATTTTCTTTCATGGAAATGCAAATTTGGATGAAAAGGAGTAATCTGAGCTCAGTTCTGACAAAACAGCTAAGTATTTTTGCTTAGTTGAAGAGATACTGTATTTTCTTGAAAGATCAGCTAAGCAGTCTCAGGGTCCTTACATATTCAGTTCAATCAATTAAAGCAGAAGTGATAGTTGCTGCATGGAACAGCTGTGATGTATTAGCTGTGATCTTTCTTGTATAAGAACAATCCGGTTACAGTACTTTATGCTTTGGTAATCTCCAGAATAGATTTTTGGAGCACATTATATGTAGGGCTATTTTGGATTCCAACTAGCAATGAGAACCAACCACTAGAAATCTATTGCACTGGCTTTGAAACAACTATATTCATTACCTGTCCAGTTCTGGTTTAAACTAAATGGTGATTCTCACTTTAAAAGCCCTAACCAGCCTGGACTCTGGGCAGTAAAATGTTTTGGGCCAATTCTGAAAATGGGTGCATTACAATGTGCCTTTCTCTCTTTGAAAGCATTATAACAGCACTTAACCCTTTTGTTTGGGGTATGACTAGGTTAACGTGTGAGGACATCAGGATGAGAAAAATGCCTCAGCAATAGGAAGAATCATATCTTTTTATTTTGTTTTAAAGGATCTTGGGAAAGAGAACTTTACTTTTTATAAGAGGCTTCACTATTTTTGATGTGTAAGAATTTTAACCACAGAAAGAGAGTATTACTGCTGTTTATGACTGTGCTTAGAAATGATACTATTTCTTTCTTGATCGCATTATGTGAAACATATGAAAAACACATTTCCCCCCCCCTCCGCCTTTCTTCTGGGTCTTTAGTGTAATTTCTTTCAGGCTGCTTAGACCCTGCTCACTACATAAGGGCCTAAATACCATAGCATGTCTAGTCAATATATCTTATGATTGGTTTTGCCTGGTGAATGCTTAACATTTTGAAATTAGAATATCCTAAAAGCTATTCTCCCTATATATCAGCGCAGCATTTCAACATATACATTTTCTTATATATTCAGATTTTTTTTTTCCTCTATAGAGAAATACCAATTCCAACTGAGCTTCCACAGAATATACTTCAATATAATTTATTTTTTATCCAAATCTGACTACAGTTTGCTCAGAATGTCGTCAGTGGTTAGAGAATACTGCATATGAAACAAGCAATCCAGAGACAATGTGGTATAGAGTTGGGTTGTTGGACTAGGAGTGGGAAGACCATGTTTATTCATAAAAACTCAATGGACCACTTTTTGGTCATTCTCCCGCAGTCCAACCTACCTTATAAGGTTGCTATTACTGGGATAAAGTGAAGAGAGAGGAAAATATAAGTAGCCTTGATTTCTTAGAAGAAGAGTGGAATATAAAACAAGCAATTATTTTTTCCTGAAGTGAATATTTTGGTCACTTTTGATACCTTTTCATGTATACATTTGTCTTTAATTTTTGGTGATCCAGTGTAGTTTCTCTGTCTTCCAGTATGTTGGTGTAATGTGCATCCATAGAATTAAATAAGTAAATAGTTCAGTCAGTCCCACAGAATCTTTTCCCTTGAAGGTAATCCTGAGGCTATGCATACCTCCAGAACTAAGGATGCTGCCCTTAGGAACCTCCAAATGTTTTATCAAACTGTAAAGTTTATTGTAAAAGAAGGAAAAACTTACCAGTAATTAGGCTTGCCCTGATCCTACTGGCCTTTTGCAAGGCATTAAAAACCTAGCTTTGCCATCTAGCCCGGACCCTGGCAGTACAGGTGAACCCAGCTTTTTGCTGATTTGAATAAGGGACACTGTGAATGTTCTCAACAGCTCTTCTATGTTACTGATGTTGTGTTTTAAACTACAGTTGTTTTATCCAGTCAGAGTCGTGGATATGAGATGGGCATTTAAGATAAATGCCATAAATAAATAAATAAATATTGCTTGAGAATAATCATATTACCTATATTAAATTAATTAAATATAAATATAAATTGAATGAAATTTAGTTTAATCCAATGTAAATTTAGTATTTATCCTTTAAAGGTCAGGCACAGTCCTAGGCTGGAGAATTTGCTTGTTTTAACAGTAGAGAAGTGTTGGGATCCTACTGGGGCACAGTCCTTGCAGCACTGAGCTTTTCATCCATCTTCTGCTGTTGGCAGGATCTGGGAATAAAAAGCAGAGGGGAAGAATTCAGCCTTCCCAGCTTTAGACGGTAAGGAATGATAGATACAGTTCTCCTTGAATTCGGCAGCTGTTCTTTTCTTGCCTAGGCCTGATGCAGCTTTAAGCTTCTGTCTCTTACTTGATGGTAGCTATCAACTGAGTAGGTGATGGTGATTTTCCTAAGCCAAGCTGGACAAGGGAAGAGAAAATGCTGCTTAGTTAAAAGGAGAGCTCTACCTTCCATCTTAATGTTTCTGGCTTTTCCACAGCTGCCCACCAATATCCAAGATCTCTGCAGTCAAATTCAAACACAGGGATTTTTCTTCATGCATCAAACAGGATAGTAGGTACAGAGAGAGATGTGCATAAGGCTTTTGTGGATCAGATTGGAAAGCTGATGCTCCATTTTTGGTAATGCTAATTACAGGTGTGCAGGGGAATATTTATTTTAAAAACAAAACTCCGTGTGGGAAAAGGAGTGCCATGAAAGTCTAAATAGCCCCCTCATTTTTTCCCCTCTGTGACCTAGCCATACCAGAAGGGTAATTTAGAGTGATCATGCTGAGGAGTAAAAACATATGCTTCCCTTGCCTGTACACAATATTGGTTGTAAACAGTGTCCCACATCTGCAGGGCTGCAATTAATTTTATCAAATCAGATGCTGTGTATTTTCAGAACTTCTGTTTTGGTGCTCAGTGTGACATCACAGGTGTGTGGGTACCTGTGTCCTGGAACTGCAGGGCAGGTCTGGGATTGCATTGTGACCCACTTAAGCTCTTGTGTATGTGAAAGACAATGGCACGCTCATTGCAACCTGATGAGTATGGCTCAAGGCAGATTTTGACTTGGATAAAATCAAAACACCAACCTGGATATTCACAGCACTGAAAACTATAACATAATTTAAACAGATTTTATGTAAATCTGAATGGCTTTTTGCTCTCTTTGTACTCATAAAAACCCTACAGGGTCAGAATTTTAGCTGAAATTGGCTTTCAGATATATTATAAAACTGTCAATTGAAGCAGTGTGGAAAAGGGTAATTTTTAATGTCTGTATAACTGAAAAATAGTTGAACTAATTTTGGTTTCACTCTTTTACAAAGAATTACCTTTGGGATGAGATCACACACTGACAATTTTAGCACAGAGGATTTTTTAATTATGAGCAAATGAAAAAAAGGGAAGAACAATGGAAGCTGAAATTCAACTTTAATTATAGCACTTGACAACTCTTCTAAAACAAAGATCAGCATTAAAAGTGGACTTAGCAGAGAGACATAGTATTTCAAGTATATGGAAGTTATTTGAATACACATTTCGCAATCCTTAATACTTCCTTTCAAAGCAGCAGATGCATGTTGAGACTACCTACGACATGCCAGAAATGTTGCCCTTTCTGCTTCAGTATCTATGATTCTGTGCTGATAAAGCACAGTCTTAGAAAATGTGCGTAATTTCTGTCTTACTTTAGAATAAAATTTCCATTGTTGCTTTTGGATGATTATTTGTTGTTTAACATTAAAAGTAAACAGATAACAATCTACAATTATCTCAACTGGTGAACTCAATCTTAAAGCATTTTCCAGCATTTTACTACTCACACAATGTGACTTTTCCTTGAACTCATGGCAGTAACTTACCTTTTCAACTTCAGCCAGTATAATACAAAGAAACACTGTTGGCAGACATGTTCCAGGTCGCAGAGCAAGATTACATGATCAATAATCTTGAAAGCAAACTTCAGGACTTGAAATACAATTCCAGACATTGACATGACAGAAAGATGCCACTCAATATTCAATTGCAGCAAGAGCTGTATGCTGAGATGACATTAAAAAACAGGCTGGAAGTCATTGAACAACTTCTGTGCCTCTGTATGGCTAATTTAATATTATTCTTGCTTCAGGGTCATTAGCTTGTGGTTCCAAGTGTTGTGCTAGCACTTGATTTGATGCCTATTGTTTAAGCTGCTCTGCCTTAGTAATGCCTGCTGCACTGTCGTGAGTGATATACATTGGATGAAATATTACACTTTGGAGTGACATTCCTGAAATAATTTCAATAATTTTTATCTCATGCACTTGAATAGTCTTTCACAACTTTCAATTGTGTTGGATACTACATGACATGCTGTGAAAAACTTGTTAGCCACATTTCTGCATTCCTATATGTGTTCTAGATAACTTGTGAGAAGAATATTATAAGAAGAAACTACTGAACAGAAGTATTTTTTTTTCCCATGGAAAGCCTTGTGTGCATTCAAACTCATTTTAATGGGGTAGGAGAACTAGATGATTTGAGAAGAGTCCTATTCATTATATTTAATTTAAATTAAATGTAAATCAGATAAGACATGGCTCTTTTCCTGTCTGTGCCCAATACATTTTGGAGGAAAAAATGCAGACAGTAGGTTATGGTTCAGAAATCTTGACTTATGACGTTCCTTATGCAGACACACTTTGAGTTCTGCCTTGGCTTGTTATGCCTCATCACCAATGCACCCAGCAGCATGTTTTCCATAACTAACCCCTTTCCTTACCAATGGGGATTATGATGGGCAATGCCTGAGAAGTTGGGACTTGCTTTATAGTCTCCTGATTTTGCAGGAGGCCTCAGAAGGCCATCCAGAGGTAGGGCTAATTTTTATTTAGCTTGTTCTCTCTTCCCACATTTAAAAAGGATGTTCAGGGTGGGAAATATAGCAGTAGGCTTTTGAGAAGGGAAACGGTTTCCATTCTCACCCCCTGCATATACCCTTCCCATCCTCAAATCATAGCATGATAATGGGATATTTTCCAGTTGAATTTTGAAAATGCAGTAGCTGGGAGTGGGAGCATATGTGACCCTTGGGTTGGGAAGACAGTTGTAGAGAAATGAAAAACTGCCATTTTTTTGAGTCCTGTTGGCTATATCATGGGATTATTCCTATTTATTTGGTACAAAATCAAATAACAAAATCAAATTATATTTCCAAGATTTTTCTAACTCAGTGTTGTTATTCTGTATATGTCTTGTTATTATTCTGTTGCTTTTTTTAAAAAAAATAAGTTATAGGTTGGCTTAGGGAATATACAGATCCTCTCCAGAATTTTTGTACTTTCTGAGATACACCAGACCCATGGAGTGCAAAAGTCCTAATCTGAATTGAGGGAAGAACAAGCGGGTTATGTTTTCAGTGCAACTTTTGCAATTGTCACAGACCAATCAGAATGTTAAACCATCCAGAAGAAATGGACCATAAAACTATGCAACTATCTCTGTACACTAATGTTTATAAAACTAAGATCAAATACACTAAAGGGGCAAACTTCTCATCTCATTAGGTCCATAACTTAATAAAAAATAAAATGAAATAAAAATGTAAGTTTTGCTTGAATGAAAGTCCAAACCACTAACCTTTCCAGGTTTTTCTTTCATTGACACCTTTCATTGACAGTGTTAAGTGAGTGGAAATGGGAAGAAACAGGTGGTGTCCTCTAGTAGATATTTGAGAATCAAGTCTCAGCCATCAGTTTCTTTAACACAGTTCATTTATTTGGGGGACTATTCCAAGAGAATTATGTGGGATCCCCAGTCCTGACAAGGCCCAAATACATTCTATTTGATAGTCTTATTTCCTTTTTAAAATTTTGCCTTGATAGTTTTTACTATTCTGTGTAGCATGGGTTATGTTTCATATATAAATCCTATAAAATCAGCTTCTCTTTTCACATGAAACAGAACAAATAGGCTTTTGGAATGAAGTAGTGTGTGAAAGATGGGATATTTTACTTAGCCCTGAATTACCAGGCTTTTATAAATTTAACTCAGATTCTCAGAGGTATTTTAACATAGTATTTTCGGTCTGTTTGGTAACAACAGCCATCTGAAATTGTAGTGGCACATAGCCAGAGGGAAGAGAGGCGTTAATGAGACTCTCTAGAAATGGAATGAGCTTGGGAATGACAGTTTTTCGTAGTACATTTGGCATCGGATCGAAGAGCCAGGTGGTGGCACGGAGCTGACCGATCACCTTAGATAATGATAAAAAAGCAGTGACAGGGTGAAAGATTCAAGGTCCATTGAAGAATCACACAGGGAGAGAGAGGAAGGAAGCGATGATCACTGATACTTGAGATGCACTGTTGATTCCTCATCACTTCAGTTTTGCTGGTGAAATATGAGTAGTACTGATCAGGGGAAAGTGGCGCATTTTCAATATCAGATGTTGAAATGAGTAGACTTATTAACCTATCTACCATTTGGAGTGCGTATTTATGGGTTCTCTGACTAGAATCAATCAGATCTGAATTTCATTTGTGATCTTCAGTGGAGATGTACACTTAACCTTTACATTTCAGGGCCAGTGGATGGAAATTGACCTAGAAAAGTATCCCAAAGGTGCCAAGTCCAATGAGAAAGCTGTTTTAGTCATTGTTAACTCGTTGTTATCCTGCACAGGATAAGCACTGAGGATCCCAATTCGGCTATGCCAGAGCTGGGAGTATAGGGACAGATAATTGCTATCCAGGGAGAAATTCAGCCCCTTCAAAAATAAATTGGAACATCTGACCATACCTGATCTGATTTGCCACATAGCAAATTTTAGCAGCAGACACATGATGGATACCTGGCTGAAGAAGTAAAAGGCAACAGGGACAGATCCTGCAGCTTTCCTTTCAGTTCTGCTGTGCCTATTGCACTTGGAGATATTGCAAAGAGGTTTGGGCATCTTGCTTTCATGCAGATATTCAAAGGTACTGCACAAAAGGTCCCTTCAACACTGGATTCTAATTTATCTGTGGTTAACCCATGTTGTTCTCTTTTCCTTTTTATTATGCCAGCTTACAAAGAAGCCCTTTTCTACTCAGCTCTGTATCACACAAGGACAGTTCAAGCATGCACCCTTGTGGCCTTTCCTCCTCAACCTCAAATCTGTTGTCTCCTGCTGGTGTCTCATCCCTTTCTCTCCTTTGAATCCTTCAGCTGGTAAGTTCCTGTTAGTATTCCCACTTGCTCCTCTAATCAACTATTCTTCACCTCCATCATACCACAAGTGGTTCCAGATGCTGGTATAATGGATCGACAAGGAAACACTCATATTTCAAGCAAGCCATGTGACAGAGATAGGTCCAGCCACTGGGAAATGAATATCTAATGGTTTTCGACCATGCAAGAAAAAGAAGCCTATGAGAGTTAGGAAAAGCATAAGATTCCAAACACAGCTGTCAGAAGCTACTAAATGAGTTAGCACTGTGCAATGTTTGCAGTGGTAACTGTTGATACAATCACTGGATTTTTTCTGATACAATTTTCAGTGAGGTAGTAAAAGATAATATTTAACAGTGATTGCTGGCAGTTTAATTTTAAAAATATGTGGTATCATTGCAGACACTTGTTAATCACATATATAATTTGGAAGGTAGCATTTCTTCTGTTCACAAACTTGATCATCCCATCACAACAGGATTGCAAAGCTGAACCTACCAAAGACAAGTTTAGTTCTCTATACTTTGGAGATCTCTCAAATATACCTACATAAATATGTTTTTAGCAGAGAGAAATAGAAAGATACTCCCCAGTGAGTACCCTGGCAAAACCCTCCTATTACACAAAATCCTTTGTAAGCACAAGATGTTAAAAGTCCACCTATTGAAGGAAGAGAACAGTCAAAGGTTGAAACAGGGACTGAGTTAGTCAGATACTTCTATATCATAACTCACAAACAGGTAGCAGCTGGTCTGTTACTCACTTGGGCACTACCAATGTAAGGAAAAATAGAACAGACATGCAATTTCACTTGGTTCTATAAAATGGCCTTGTTCCTTCTAAAAATTTGTCTATGACTGACTTTTCCATTAGGAACAGTGTAGCAGTCAGCTAAGGTGGCAGAGTAGATACAGCTAATTTGCAAAGCCACACTGTTAAAATTCCTCAGAACAAGATATCAGTGTGACTTTGGCGAACTCTGTTGGTCCTGAAGTGCTGCTCTGAAGATTTTTCAGAATAAAGCTGCAAAGTTGGCAGGAAAGTGTGTAATACTGTTTCCAGGCACTACTAGGCCCAAAGACACTGCTCTGAGGAAAACTTCTGTAGAGGCGTGATGGCTGGAGAAAAAGAAGGAAGGAGTGGTGACAACAGTGTGGCCAATGGAAGAATCTTGGCAGTGGAAAGCCATTTCAGCTGACTGATCCACCTGGGTTGCCCAGAAATTGTCTCTTGAGTAATTGCTAGTAGTCTTATCTGAGACACTTTGCAACATCATTGAACTGCCTTAGAAATGGTGGCTTGGCTTCACCTTCTTCACTTGATTAGGTAACCAGTTTTCTGATTGAAGAACTGGAGATGGATTGTTTTCAAAGTGCCAACTCTAATAATAATTAATTTCTTCTGGATTAAAGTTTTAAATGAAAGCATTCTCTTCAGTTATGCATCATTCTATAGATAGATCAAGTATGGACATCCTTACAATTTTAGGACTAGGTAATCATTTCTGATGGTTCCAAATTTTAGATATTTTCAAGGTGCCATACATGACTCTGAGATGAAAATTGCATGTTTGACTAAAATGATAGCCTTCTGGGATTTGCTACGGAAATTATATATTCCATTGCAATTTACATGTTAACTTTCATAACTGTGTGGTAGTTCAACCATTTGCAAAAAAACAGTGGGAGGTCTAATACTCTAATATTCAATGAATAATTTTATTTCACCTCAAGTACAAGGTCCAGTTTAAAGTTTTATTATATTAAAATGACACCATTGACATATATTTTCTAATTAAATCAGCATGTCATATAGGGGCCGTTAAGATTTCTTTTAACAGTATAGATTTTGAAATCATGCAGAAATGTTCTCCTGTTGAAACATCTGGCATGTATTGCAAATTAATTTGTTGCTTGCATAGCATTTTATATATGTTGAAATAGTACTTGTTGGGAATTTTTTGAGGTTTCTAGTAAGAATGTGTGAATTCTGTTGACAATACAGAGTTTCTGCTATTTCCTTGAGAAAGCTTCATGCATATCTCACCTTTTAGCTTATCATCAGCAGATATAGTTTAAATGTATAGCCTGCATTATTTTTGCTGCTTTTGAATAACCTGAATATCACCAGGTCAAGCAAGTTCTGAGTTTAAAGACCCTATGCTCATAAGAATGTAAGAGCAAGAAGTTAAAAGGACTTAAAATGAATTGTTTTTTGTGTGTGTTTGGCTCTTAATCTGTTTTGTCAACCTTATCAATATAATATAAACAAAGACATCATAAAATAGAATTATGTAACAAAAATTAATTGAGTTTCACTATTTTGAAAAATCCGTGCATCAACAGTCATAAGATGACAAACACATTCATTATAAACTGATGTAGAAAAGTTGCTACATTTGAGTTTCTAATGTCAACAGAAATCCAACTTTTCCAACATAAAGCCACATGAAATATTGAAGTAAAGAAACAAAACATCCCATAAATCTTTATAGAAAAGATGCATGTGAGGTACAATAATATATAATGTCCTTGCATTTCATTGTATTTTATACTAAAAGAAAATAGTTTGGCATCTGTCTGTACTAGAAGCCATGTAATATATTAGTATTATATATACATCAATGGGAAGAATGTGGTTTTAAAGTTGTATGCCTCTGTTCTGATTCAAACAGTAAGGGAAGCAAGAAGATGAAAATCAATATTTACATGCCCTCCTAATCAAATGGATTCCTCAAGTAATTACACAGAATGTCTAGGAACGTTAGGAGAAACTAATGTTTCAGGATTACCAACAGAAGCCTACTAGCTAGATCTAGCTAGTTTGTTGAACTGAGCAGGTGAAATGCAGCTGTTTGCAGGGATTTCTTTGGTTTTCTCAAGCCTGAAGAACCCTCAGCTATCCATTCATACTGATAATATACACCTTCCATTCCATTCGTGGGACTACTATTGTGCCCAATCTCTTCTTTGACTAATTCTTCGTTTTCTCAGCTTGCAGCTTCCTGCCCCTTTCTCCATTTGCTCTTGCGTTCATTCAGTGGGTCCCTATTGCTCAGCCTTATTGCTTATAAGCCTTGATTATTAAGTCTTTCAGTCACTGGTCTTCAAGTGCATATGCTGCCAATTATTGCTTCTCCTGTTTTCTGCTAATGTATAATCCTCTCTTTTCATTAGGATATTTTATCAAGTCCCCCTGCCTCCTTTTTGGGGGGCAAATGGGCTGCTTTTTTTTTTTTTTTTTTCATCCTCAATCTACAGATTCTTTTGCTATTATTTTCTTGGTGCCTTTGTTCTTTCCACTTCCCACCTATTTTCCTATTTCTGATTATAGCACCAAATTTCATTCCTTCACCAACCCTCTTGCCTTACTTTCCTTTCCTTTCTCCAAGATTGTTCCTAGTCTGATGCAAAGATGACTTCCTATCCTTAGACTACCACCAAAACATGTCTCCTCTTCATACCCATACTAGCTTTTCACTTCCCTTACTAAAGCAATTGAACTTGAACATTCTATCTCCCATTGTATACTTCATCAATTAGAATACTCATAAATATTCAGTGACCTTGTAACAATTTGGCCAATGGTTGGAACAAAGAAATCACAGATGGAAAGGCAGGGAAGCAACAGGTTTTAGCCAGCATTGTGCATGTGTGAAAGCATATCTCTCTCTCCCTCCCTCCCTCCCCCCCCCCTCTCTCTCTCTAACTGATGTTGAATGGAGGGGAAGAATACACGTTCTCTCCTATGCCGTTGCTTTCTCATTTTTCCTCCAACTTGCCTTCCTCAGGGTTTCCAGCCTTTTGAACCAGCAGGGGATACCTGTAACACAATATATTTGTAGTCCAATACATCCTTATCTCTAGAAACATGTTGAGGTCTTCCACATATAATCTTGCTACTAAATACACCCCACTGAGTAAACCACACGAAAGACCAGCTCCAGGAAAATCAGGTGTCTTCCCCCCACTGTGCTTCAAGTCTAGCTGAAGTGCAGTTTCCTGTGCATTCCTTCAATGGTTGTAGGGATTTAAAAACAGAAAACAAAAGTGGAGAGCTTGCTAACCCAGCCTGGATAAGTATGCCAGCATCTCAAGCTAGGCTGCCATCATGCAGTAGCAGCCTCAACATTTGTTGGCTGGAGGAACAACGCTTGCTAATGTGATAACAAGGTTGAAGGAAAGTTTTAGAGGCTGGCTGGCAATCCTCCTATAGGTATGTCCAGCATGCCTCTTGACACAATTCATTTGATTCACAGCTGGTGAAACCAACACCTTGGAAGAGGGAAAAGCATACTGTGATGTTTTTCAAACATGGCAACTTTAAGATGTGTGGACTTCAACTCCCAGAATTCCCCAGCCAGCAAGTTGGCTGGGGAATTCTGGGAGTTGAAGTCCACACATCTTAAAGTTGCCAAGTTTGAAAAACACTGGCATATAGGGTGGGTTATGATTTACAGATGAAATAGTTTGCAGGGTGGCAGGGCTTCCTTCTGGAACCTCAGGATATAAATAACTTTATATTTGTTGAAGGGCCAAATCCAATGGCAGTAACTCTTTAGCAGCTCATTATCTACTGTTCACAAAAAGGAAAAAAGAATTGAAGGGAGTCTAGTAGCGCCTTTCCCAACCAATTTTTTTTGAAAGGCATAAGCTTTTGTGAGCTGCAGCTGACTTCAGGTGGAAAAGGTGCTACCAAACATCTTCTGATGTTTTGCCACCATAGACTAACTGGGGTCTTCTTTCAATGTCTACTCTATCACAGAAGAGCACTAGGGTGTAAGTAGAGAGTTAAGGATATTTTCTGTGTCCCTCCTTTGTTTATCACTCTGCCTGCTCTTTGAGTAAGAGATTGCTACTCTGAGCTTACTTCCTTCTGCCCTTTTTTCCAGGCATTGTGAAGATATGCTCTTGGACTTCTAATGGGATGTAGCTAGCTAGGTGTTAGATTTTGCCTACCTTACAGGATATGTAAAACAAGAATAAAGGCAAAAATACCTCCTTTCTATATTAGTTATAAAACCTGGTTCACTAATTTTTGTTTGGGAGTCCTGTTCTCAGGAATGCTCCCCTGCACACCCAGAACACTTCAGCTTCCAACAGTAATAGAGAACCTTAGCTAAAATAAATTAGCAGTTCTACCTTCACACATTCATAGAAACATTACACAGGGAAAAGTGAAATTAATAGCAACATTATGAATCAGTCCCAACCCCCCATGCCAAAAGGACATTGAAAATTTTGGAATTTATGTCACTAAAAACCACACCCCATTATTCTCATTGCTCTTATGGATTTTATTCTATGTTATTTATGGGGAAGTTCTGAATAAAGGATCTGTCCTTGTTTCATCCCATGGAAGTATTCTGTGGGTTCAAAGTGAACTTGTCAGAGAATGTACTTTCGTTAATGTTAATGTTCTATTATATGGAAGTTGCTAAGATTTTTAATAGCTTCTAGACTATTTTAAGTGAAATGTATGAGACAGTTTGAGATTAAAAGAAAAAAAAAAAGGCTGAAAGAATTAGAGTCACAGGACCATGCATGAATTCTATAGAAGATATTGAATGTGAAGTGATCTGTTCTGAAATACTTGTTCACTGACTTACTGAATTCTAGGTCGTAAATGTAACACAAAAAATGCAAATATGAAAATGGAAGTCATGGAAATAAATATAGGCCTATCGCTATCTTATCTGAGCTGTATACAGATGAAATGTATAATCTGATTAAAGTCCTATTAAAATGTAAAAGCTTAGCATAATGCTTAACTTTGGCTAGATCAGGTCTTTTTAAAATTACTGTTTAGATAGTAGCAATCCCCCCTCCCCCCTTATAGACGATGATCTACTCTTTGTTTCAGGGCAAAAATCTCTATAAGCAAGGACCATTGTTGAAAATGAATACTTATAAATGATTTCAGGCAAATAGGAACTCTAAGAATCACACAGATGTTTTAACTGTATTTTAGCTAGCAATAATTAAGAAATAATGTTTTACCTATTGAGAGTAAATCTAGTAAAACAAACAAATGACCCTCCTCAGTGTTTTCCCATAGTTGCTACTATTGTCTCTCCAGCTGTACCATTTCATTACGGTAACAATTAATTTTTGCCAACTATTTGGCAGGCATCAGGAATGGGAAAAAGCAGAAGGAAAGTCCTGAAGGTTTTGATGATCAGCATCTTTGAAAAGAATTGTTGAACCTAGTGGGAGAAATGAGGACTTGGGGGTAATCCATGTGCTGAAATATTTTTGCTTCTTTTTCTAGAAAATGTGCAATTTGGTCAGGCAGAAAAAATTGAACAGAGCCTTCCAAGCAATAAATCACTGGATTGCTGGTGACATTCATACAATGCGGATATAGTGTTAACTGTATGAGTCAGACAGCCCTTACTGCACTCAGCCTGTTCCTAGGAGGTGACCTTGCCATGGTGTAGTAATCAATCATTCTGGCACAGGACACACTGTTTTTGTTTAATATTACACTATTGGTATATAGAGTAAACAAAGTGCAAAGGAAATTTTGAAAGTGAGCACTCTATAAGGCACATTGGAATATTTAGCTACCTTCAGACTTGCACCATATACGTTGTGCTGTGGGAGCTTAGCTTCAGTTTAGGACAAAAGCATATGCTGCGGTGCTAATCCTAGTTAACTGGCTGTGCAATGCAATAAGAAATGCAGTGGGAATGGGAGGCTAGAAAGAGATTTACTACAAGAGCTGCTGCAGCCTAGCATTTCTTATTCTGGCAGCTCTGGGCAATGGCTTTCCCTAGTAAATGATGATAATATCTACTCTTCCAACAAATTAAGCAAAGAAATTCTAATGACCAGGAAACCTTGTTTGCCTAGACGAGGAGTTAAAAATGGTTTACAAAATATCAGTTATTGTTAGCAAAAAGGTTGTTTTGGATTTCAGCCTTATGTTTATGTACCGCCGGCACATTAATTCACAGCAGTTGATATGAATGAATAGGTCAGAATAAAAGGAAAGCAAATTTTAAAATGAATGTACTGCAGGTAAATACTTGGAGTCTTTGTTTCTTCTGCATTATAGCAGTACTTGAAGACAATGTTCTGCTAAATGTTTAAAACCATTTTCTTGCACATAAGGATAGACTGCACAGCATATGATGCAGTACTAAATGTATAACATATATATACATTTTGTGGTATTCCACCTTGAGTCATTGTTGATTAGGTAGCCTACAAATGGAGGAAAGAAAGAAAGAAGGAAATGTATATATTGCAATATTTTCTTTCTTTCTTTCTTTCTTTCTTTCTTTCTTTCTTTCTTTCTTTCTTTCTTTCTTTCTTTCTTTCTTTCTTTCTCTCTCTCTCTCTCTCTCTCTCTCTCTCTCTCTTTCTTTTTCTTTTTCTTTCCTTCTCTTTTTATTTATTTCTTTCTTTCTTTATTTCTTTCTTTCTTTCTTTCCTCCATTTGTAAGATACCTAATCAACAATGACTCAAGGTGGAATACCATAAAATGTAAAAATACTATAAAAACAATAGAATTAATAGCATCATAGTAATGATACAATAAGAAAGGGCCATGTATCTGAGATGCTTTTGAAGAAACAGTTATGTTAAAATGAAATAAAAGTATAGATTTCTTTACCACATCGTAATTAATAAATAAATAAATAAATAAATAAATAAATAAATAAATAAATTTCTCTTCTAAATACAATTTAAAGGATCAGATGGAGAGTTTATTTTACTACTAGTAAGTGAAAAACAGAAAGCTATTTAATCTGGAAAGAAAATAGAAGATTTCAGGAATATTCGCGTAAAATTTATTGACAAAGAAAGAATTCTCCTGCTCTGCAGGTTAATATTCAAAGGGTAGGAAATTATTCCATATCTATAATGGATGGTCTCTTCTAATATTAGTAGGGTGGAGAGCAGATGACCAATAGTAGGCAGAGCCAGTAATAGGTGGAGCTAACCAAATGTGCTTGTGTCTTAAACTTCTTTCATTATAAAGACACCAGTAACATTTGACACTTGCAATCTAACTCAGCTTCCTTACTGGTTTCTTCCAGATCTGTTGGATTACCATACCCTTCCAATCTTCCCTATCTTCCAATAAGGTCTCCATTCCAGGATTGGAAAATATATATGTTCAGATCAACATCATTGCAGGTACCTTCCCCACCCCATAAAGTAGTATATCAAGAAAAAATTTCTAGAGTTACCTTTCTCAATTAAATGGATTGCTGAATGGTTGACTGGGTTCTCAATCTTTTGAAATGTAGATTAGTGGATTAACTACTTGATGTCTATGTGGAATTCAAGAATAGGAATGAAATCTGTGCTTATCCTGCTCTTATGTTTGGAATGGGGTAGAGTGAAAATGGTCCAGAATAGAAGAGAGCAAGAGAGCATGTTTCTTTATCAGGTAGAGAGAACAGGATGGGTAACTGTCTGAGAAGTGGAGGGAACTAGAAGCTAGAAGCAAGCCCTTTACCCCCAAGGTAAATTAAAACTAAGTTTGTGAAGGTTACGTATCTAGAGGGTTATTCAGATCTTGTGCGATTTACTGGAATCAGACAAAAATAATTCATCAACACATTGAACAATAGCATTTTAACACAATTGCTATTGACTCATGCTTTCCTCCAGTTTCTGGATGCTGTATTTTTGACTTGCAAACCAACTACTATTTTATTGTTAGGAATAATTTTAGGGATCTTTTCCAAAGTTCCCTCCTTAGTATTGGAGATGCAGAAACAAAGTAGTTCCCACTGATAATCATGAGGAATATAGAAAAGTGTCTCTGCATACAAGAATAGTTTTCTTTCTCAAGAACGAGAACAGTTTTGCTCCTATTGTCATTTGCATAAATCTAATCTGCTAGAGAAAAGCTTTTAGAACAAGTGAAATGGCTCTCACCCCACCCTTTACAGCACTTCTCAAAGCTTAAATATTAGCATCCCTATATTTTGCAAAAATAACTACTCACCAAAGTTAAAATCATATTCCTTCCAGAGAAAAACTGTAAGGGGGACAGATGCTTCTCCTACAGAATGGAATGCAACAAGAGAAGCACTTCATTTATACAGGCCCTCCTTCCCTACCTGGTGCACCAACCTGGTTTTGGGATTGCAGCTTCTCATGCTGGTTAAGGAATATTGGGAGTTGCAGTCTCAACTCATTTGGTGCACGGCCTAGAGCATTTCCTTCCACTAAGGAAAGCTGGCCTAGAACCAACCATTGGCAGCCAAATTAGACATCAGCAAGCCAGATAATTGGCCAATGGAAAGGCCTTTGCTGCTCATATTGTAGTTATTTAATCTTAAATATTTTGTGGCGATACATTCAACTGGATAGCCAGACTTTTGATATTCTCAATTTTATTTGTAGAGCAATAGTGTACATTGAAATGGAGTATTATTAAACAATCACTCCGCCTCATTCAGAGACTTATGGGGAGGTCAGACAACACTTACCAATTCTCTCATATGTTCTCTTTGTCTTCCTTCCTTCCTTCCTTCCTTCCTTCCTTCCTTCCTTCCTTCCTTCCTTCCTTCCTTCCTTCCTTCCTTCCTAAAATCTGAGGAAAAAGTCTAAGTATATAACACTTTTGACTGACAATGCTAAGACCCTTTCTAAATGATCAAATATTTCCTAAAAAATATTATTCTGACAATTGAATGGACTCATTTCCTGCACACTTGAGAATATGTATGATTCCTTAGGGGAAGCTCAAGGGATTTTATTATTTCATTCAATACAATTTTTCTTGGAATAATAATAATTATTATTTTGAAAAAGTACTGGAAAAATACATAGATCTAACAAATTAAATGGGTAGATTATAGAAAAGATCTTGCAAAGTTATCCCTATAGTTATTGGTGCATTAGGTGGAATAGCAAATGTATTAAACAATTTTTTGGAAGAATTAAATATTTTGACTTTTATCAACTGTGGATTTATAAAAAGAAAAATAAAACCATCTTGCTGTGCACATGTTGTATCTTCTGAGATTATTTGAATAATTCCTAGCTGGAACCAAGATTTTCCAAGAAACATCACTAAAAGATGTGATTATTTTTGTTGTTCTTTGTATTATTCCCTGAATAATAATAAATAATAATAAATAATACTTTAGAATTCAAACAGACAAACACCTGCCACACAACACCCTGGACTTAACAATTGTTGATAAAAAGTCTGGAGAATGGATATTGCAATACCTGGAGACAGCAGAAGAGAAGAGAAAGAACTGGAAAAAATCACAAAATATAAAGAACTGCAAATAGGAGTAGAATGACTGTGGGAAAAGAAAGCAAAAATAGTACCAATAGTAATAGGAGCCTTAGGTGCAATCCCAAAACATCTGGAGCACCACTTGAACACCAATGGCATTGACAAAATCACCAGCAGTCAAGGGAGCTTTACTTGGAACAGCTAATATCCTGCGATGATACGTTTAACACCATCAGACAACAACTTCTGCCTATCACAGGTCCTTGGGAAGGACTTGATAGGTGGATAAAAATGCCAAATCTAGTTTAAACATCTGGCCAACTGTGTGACCAGTCATAATGATAACAATTGATCATTTGCTGCCTTTTAATGTTGCCTAAATGTTGTTGCTTAAGGGAATATCCTTATACTACTTCAAGTGACTACTGTATGCTAAGTATCCTTATTATAAAGTTGGGTTTTAAATCATAGGTGTAGCAGAACAAATAGAATCTTAGTGATTATAATAGAATCTTCTGATATTATAATATTGCTGTATGCTTCTTTTTGGCTAGCAGCAGAACTGCAAAATTATGTCCTGTATATCCAGAAATATATAAAGATATTGGTTTATAACAAATACACTACTTTTTTCAACTTTGTCTACTAAAGCATGATACATGCTTCAAATCTAGATAGATTGTGTAAAGTTAGACTACTCAGAAGTCAAAATCCAGCAAACATGTCAGAGAGTATATTGGCAGGTTAACCTAGATTCAGTGCACAAATAAGTGTAAATCGCCTTATAGGTTCCTTTGAGGAATCACATTACATACCTATTCCATTGCTTCAAATCACTGGGGAATGATAGTTTTCGCTCCAGTACCATTACAGTGCACCACTTCCTATAACAATAATGGGTGTCAGGTACTGTTTGGACTAGACAAGATTAAGTTATCACCCCACCTGCTGTGTGTTAATTTATTGCTTCAGACATTTTCATATCTGATCCATTTTCACCCACTCAGTTGCTGTTCCACAAAGTTCTCAGCTTCTGCCAGCCTCAGTATCATTTGAGCTGAGAATACCTGGCACCGTGAAATGGCTTTCTTTTCAGTGCATGGCTCAGGTATGATCCTTGGAGAGAACAACTGCATGTTCCCCATAGAACAGGGGAATAGAATGCAGCACACGCATAGCAAAGCAATATGCTTAGGTGTGACACAAAAACCAAAATATTAGCTTTTTAGTAAACAAGAAAGGAAATTGCAATTCTATCTGAGATCCCAGTGCTAGACATCTTTAGGTAATAGTGTTATTTCTTGAAGGAAATACAGGGTCATAGTCACACAGCAGCGACATCAAAAACATTTTTGTTGTTGTTGCCTGGTTTTGTTTAGTGATTATGTAGAACCTGCTGAAAAGGTGTTTATTTCTGTTTGTAAATTGAATGCACTGGGTGTTTCTCTCAGCGTTGCCCCAGGCTCTGTTGGATATGTTGATGAAGAAGCAGAGTCAGGCACTAGAGGAACATTGGTAGAAAAGAACTCAGGTAGAAAACAAAGCTGTATTTTTGTCATTTCATACCTCTCCAAAGTCCCGCTACGTGAGGTGAAAAAGTGAATTGAATATACAACGTTAAATGGGACAGGTGAGGTAAAAAGAAATGTGGGAAAATAAAGGAATACTGTGCATTAGTCATTTTCCACAGCTGCTGCTCAGGATATCATTATTTTGTGAATCTCCTGGGTGGCTGCACAGCATGGAATAAATTCTGAATTTCTAAGTGTATTGTTACAGCCTTCTTGTCTACATGTAGGCCTTTGCTAACAGCCTAAATAATTTTGTTCTTCCCACATCATGTTGAAGGATGAAATTAACCCTGCATTTTGACCCAAATTAAACTCTATTCAGGCAATATATCTGGGATGAATAATATGTAAGGAGGTCAGGAAAAGCATGGCAGAGCACCTAAACTATATACTCAGTTGAATGCTTACAGGAAACCTATATAGATTCATTCATTCATTCATTCATTCATTCATTCATTCATTCATTCATTCATTCATGATAGATTAAATCTATTTGTCGAACTATCATCTATCTATTTCTCAGATGTCTTTAGAAAAATTTTTTCCCCTCCCTCCTTCTCCCAATGTTAAGGCTGGAAATTTGGTCAAAAATCTCCCAAATAAGCAGCAGGAGACTTTGCTATGACATGGTAACTATCTTTCTATGAGGCCTATTTGGAGAGCATGGATAGACCAAACCTGCTTCTACTATAACTGAAATCCAGATCATGATTTTTGCAAACAGTGAACAGTAGACATATATGTCTAGTGCCTTTGGGCTAGAACACAATGCAAAGTACATAAGACCAATGTGTCTCTATTGAAGGGAAGTGACAGAAAGAATAGGTAAATACTGTGATAAAGAATTGTTCTGGAAGAAATCTGTGGTGTCTGTGTCAGGAATCTCTCATTGTTAGTCTGAAAAACTGAATAAACATTTGTTACTCCTCAAGTATTGGTATTGTTATGAATATAATTGGATTTGTTTATGTTTAGGAAGAGAGTGACTACATGAAGGTGGGGGAGATGAAGTATGGGTATATATCTAGGTAATATATCTATTACCATTATTTTCAAGCAATTAAACTGGGACAGAGGGCACGTTCCAGAGGCAAAGCCAGAGACTACAGGCTCCATTGCTCTTTCAAAACCCACTCCCTTAGGCAAAAGGAGAGTTCAGGTTTAGCCATTTGACCAGATGTCTTTCCACTTTGCACAAGTTCTTCCATCCGAGGGGGAACAAGTTGTAATAGATGATTAAATCTGCATTTCCCTTTGACAGTATAGGCAACCTTATTTTCTGGGACTTTTTTGTAAACCATCTGGGACTCTTGGCCTAGAGCATAAAACAAGGACAATCCTTGTCATCTGGAATGGTGAGCCTATATATACTTCTCTCTCTATATATATTTTCCCCCTTTAGGCGCTTTTGTTCATTCTGTCCCACGTGAGAAGTCATTTATATAATTATGTAATCTTGCTTTCCCCATGTCTGGAGCTTGTTCTCTAATATGGGGTGACAGGAAGAGTCAGTAAATGGAGTTCCCTGTAGCTTTTGGAAATGAAAACTGCGTCCACTGAGGTTCTGGTGGTGATGCTACAGAAGTTGGTTAAATATTCACAGTTGCTACTTCCCTTTTCCTGTGTGAGGTACAACTGCACCCAGTGAATCTCTGCCAGTCACATACTCCTAGATGTTTAGCCCTTTTATGAACTACAGGTGTGAGGAATTGGAAAAGCTAAACTGCAGCACTGGAGGCCTACGAATTTTGAGATAAAAATAGCAGAGTGAAGGAGGAGACCACTCTCAGACTGAAGCAGCTATACTATACTTGTTCAGGAGCCAAGGTCAATGTGGGGGCCAGACCCAGTCTCCCTTAGTGACATGAACTGAACTGTTCAAGGATAACAGTTGCTCTTTACTCTCATGATCTTCCACTTATTTTCAGGTGGTTCAGGAAAAAACAAAAACAAAAAATCCTAGAAATATCAGCTCTTAGAAGGATCCTTTTGTAACTCCAATTGCATCTTGATATTTAGACTAGGTCATCTGTACTGGTTCCCCAGGGCAATCTAATTTGTTTCTCCAGTCTTTAATCTCTCTCTCTCTCTCTCCTTACTCTGTCTATTTGATAGTTGTTTCTGTATCCGACTTTCCTTTTCTTTATGTCTTTTTTGCAATATACAAGGAGAATTGTATGTATGTAAAGATATTACATACATCCCACAAATAAATTACCCATAATACTTTTATTCAGTTTCTGTGTTGGCAGAATAAAGTGATTTTCAACACTTATCCATTGGATTTATGAGTTTAGTGTCATCCACCCTGCTTCTGACATTAGGAAATGTTCAACATGAGGGAATCATGCAATGATTTTTTAAAAAACACTATAAAATACTTTTTGTCTCTTTTCTTTATAAAATCCATAAATGGCTAATTTAATCATAACCCCAGAGTAGTGTTCCTTGGATTTTTGCTCTACTAATTATTTGGCAGAATTTTGATGTTTTAAATTATGATGACATTTGGGTGACTTGTAAATCATAAATTATAGGATCCATGGTAATCAAAGGCCAATTTGAAAGTCTTGGCTGTATGACAGAAGACTCTTGTGTTCCTGGATGTTCCTTCAGATACAGGGGGAGAACAGGAGTGACTACAAAAGAGTTGTTGGCATTCCTTTTTCTGTTCAATTAAAATATTCTGTTGCTGAGATCTCACTGTTAGTCCAGTTATTTTTATATAAGAGAATCACAAGGACATGTAATATTTTATTAGTATATATATTTTTTCTTTCTTCATATGGGTAAATATGGGTTAAATCTGTAACTGGATATGTTTCTAAACATGGCAATTAATCCAGATAAAACTGTGGCACAGTTAAGAATACTTCATATTTTAAAAAGTTTGCACTAATAAAAATATACATTTTAGCTTACAGCTAAAAAGTGGGTTGATTTGTTAGGTGATTTCTAGGATTCATCTTAGAATGTGATGTCTGTGGAAAATTATGTCTAACACCCTGAAAGTTTTTTAGGTTTGTTGTAGAATGTTTTAGCTCCTTTGGGAAGTTCATAATTTTAACACCATGTAACAAGTTGTAATCATTTATACAGTGCTGAGATTTGAAGTTCAGCCTCTGAATGGCTGGAGATCTCCTTCCCCTGGTGAAAACATCATGATTTAATACAACATCATAGCTGATCTCATAACCAGGTATTAGGTCAGCTGCAAAGGTTTGCTAGTACTTTCTCTGAAGCAGTGATAATCTACCCAATTTATATATGCTCTGGCGATCATTGCAGAACAGCTTTTATCACATGCCTTTTTTCATAGTTTTCATAGTTCATTATAGTTTTTGCTATAATGAAGGAATAGCCCAAATTCGAGATGGCAGGAAGTGCTGGATTATTGAATGCAAGTTTACCATGACTGAATACAAGGCCTAAATGACTTCCTCATTTGAAGACTTTTTGACCTGACCTCATCATGTACTATGGAAACTTAGTTCACTGGGAAACAAATTAAAGGTACAAGCAAGATAAAATAATTAAAGTAAATGCATAATTTGTATTCCCTAAATGTGGATATCTATATAGTTGAAAGAGCACAATTCATATCCAAATAGATTTTGGAGATTGCAGAAGTTAAAAAAAAAGTTACAAAAGTAATTGGATAAAGGAAGAGGAAAACAGCTCAGTGAGATCAGAATATGTTCATTTGGTATGAAATACTATTGTGGGGAGCAGGGACTGGAAAACTTAGATGAAGAACCCAAGAAAAGGACAAGGAATTAGAAGAGGAGAACCTCATCCTACAATCTTTTTTTTCAGGCCTCACTTCTATTTTTGTTATTCAAGAAGTGAATATCCTCAGTTTTGGGGAACAAATTTCAGAAAGCACATTGGAAGGGCTGCGTTAAATTATTAGTATCAAATCCACAACATGACTAAAAAGATTACTGAATTTACAGACTACTGTTCCTAGCAAAGACAATCTCATCAAAAATTACAACATCTGTTACTGCTGTTAGAAAAGTTTTCAAGTTCTGCTTTTCTAGGTTTGAGAAATCCATCATTCTGTAAAAATAAAGAAAAGCAGCAAACTAGATCCTTGGAGTGAATGTAAATTCGGTCTCTGAAATAATGTAAAATGATTAACCACACAAAGAGAAATATTAATGACTGTAATCCAATGGAATGGGATCTCACTTCTTATGTCCAGCAGTCACAACAGGATCCTTAGAGACTTTCTGCCAGGGAAATGGTGATTTGCCACTCATACCTTGGAGTATGTCACTTATTTCTCCAAGTGCGCAGGAGTTATTTCAGTAAGACTTTGAATCTAAAGGGAAGGATGATATTTTCTCTAAAGTATAGAAAAAAGATTTGAGATTTACACATACCTTGACAAAGCACTTGTTGAGTTTGCAGGTTATATGCAATTTGAACTGTGGATTTTTAGAAGTGAATTTTTAATTGATACATCACACCAGTTTTATTTCATGAAAATAGGAAGAATTGTATACAAAGTATACGTGTGCAGTGTTGACCCAAATGGGAGAAGAATTAAAAACATCAGGGGACCAAAGTCTGTCTATAAGGTACATGTGTGAACAAAAAATCAAGAGTATAATAACAAAGTTTGTCCTTTTTGAATTTCTTATTCGGGGCAAAATGTGTAATTAAAGAGCAAAACAAGCATGGGATTTTCACTGAGTGCTACTTTTTGTTTGTGCTTCTTTTGCAGAAAATCTCTACACAATAAAAAGAAAAACAATAATAGGAAAAGCTTGTTTTCCAAAGTTATGGTAACAGAAAACTGGCTTCCAGGAACCATTGAAAGAACTCTGGGAGCCCCAGATTCAGTGGCATGCACTGATATCAGGAAAGTGATATCTGAGAATCACACTGGACATTGCAGAAAAACTGGGAAAAGTGGAAATGTAAGGGATATGCCTTGGCTTTGCCCATTTTAGTTCATGCGCAATGGGTCTCTCAGTTACACATGCTGTACATTGGCAGGGCTAGTGATGTAGAAACACTATTGTAGAAGCACTAAGGAAAACTATTGGATATCTATTGGGTTAGTTCTGTTCATGCAATGACAACATCAACCTTAAGATCACCCAGACTCTCTGCTGTTTTCCATGGAACACGTGCTTTCCCTCTAAATGACATTTCAGTAACTATGTTCCCTAGAGTTACACCCTTTCTTATATCCTTGATACTTATATGGTAGATTGGAAAATGAATCGATTGTTCGAGCAATAGAAGAATTTGGCACACCAATTATTTCTTTTCTGTTGCAGATTTTGGCACCAATGGCTCATTATGGGCAAAGATAGTGTGGAAGGAAGGAAGGAAGGAAGGAAGGAAGGAAGGAAGGAAGGAAGGAAGGAAGGAAGGAAGGAAGGAAGGATGGATACCAATTCCGAATCTCAATATTTTTTTCAGTGGACTAGAAACAATAAACATACAGAGAAAATGACAATGGCTATTTCTTTTACAAAAGCTCATATATTGGATATTATCATATATATGCATTACAGGATAAAAGTTATGTTCAGAAGTTAGGAAATGTCACTCTAATTGTTTACGTTCCACTAGGAGGTAGGCAGAATATAGTTGTATAGCGTGTAATGTATTGCTGTTCTAAAATTTCTCCGAGCCCTTCTTCCTTCCTTCTCTCACCTAAAACACTCAGCAGATTGAACGACTGAAGTAGAGTGACTGTACTTGTGATGCTTTGACTGCATGGCTCTCATGTGCATCCAGGCCACAGTTCTGGGGGCAGAATTGCCAAAAAGGGATTTACCAATCCAGTGTGTAAATTGTTATTTGTAAACATTATTTACTTGAAGGATTTATCTCCTCTCCATAGAAAGTGTACAATGTATCTCATAGGAAACAGCAAAAACAGTAACTTAATAATAATATGCAAACCACCACCACCCAACCTCTGTATTCCCTACAGATGTTTGTTTGCAAGCAGATTATTTATTTATTTGTATTTGTAAACAAACTATTTATTTATATATAATTTAGATTTATAAAACCACCCAATTCAAAACAGACCTAAAATCCATGCAATAAAATAAAAGGCTTTAAATCCATGCAATAAATACAGAGAAGGTAACATGACATAAACGTAATTGGGGGAACAGCATACCGTAATGCAGACAGATCACACACCAAATGGGCACAACATCAGTTTATTTCAGAGCTTGGGGGGAAAGCCAAGTTTTGAAAAGTCATCAAAAGATTTGCAGTGTTAAGTGGTCTGAAACTCCAGGGGGGTGTTATTCCAAAGGGCAGGTGCTGTGACAGAGAAGGCCCGCTTCCTATGTCCCCCCATCGTTTAATAGATGGGACATGAAGTGCTCCTGCTCTGTTGGATCTTAAGAGGCAGGCTGAAATAATGGGAAAGAGGCAGTCCCTCAGATAACCAGGTCCTATGTCAGAAAGGGCTTTACAAGTGAATTACAACTAGGAGCTTACTGGTAACCAGTGCAGTTCATGTAATAGAAGTATTACATGGATGTACTGAAGTGCATACATAACTGCTCATATACCTGCATTCTGGACCAGCTGTAGTTCCGAAAATTTATTTATTTATACAATTTGTAAGGCTGCCCATCTTCCAAAAGTGACTCTGAGTGGTGTACAAGGGTTAAAACCATAACAATATGTAACAAGACAAATGTCCAAGGCCACAAACATACCTATTTCAAGTGGAGATTAAGGCCTCTGTTGAACTGGTCACCAAATCCAGAAGAAAAAAACCCCAAACTCCCCCTCAAACTTATCTGAGTTTATTTAGTTGCCTGGTATGGACCTGGTATATAGATTCTCCTTCCCTGTGGTTAGGGGGCAGCACCAGTAAGATGACTAGCAACCAGAGAATGATCTGGCCATGACAAAAGACTGATGATGATGTTCTCCACCTTCAGATCACATTGCAACTGCCCTGAGACAAATGTGTGTCCACCTGTGTGCATTGAGCCCTAAATAATTTGGGTTGGGTCCATGATTGCATGATGGCCATGAACTCCGGAGTTGCACCCAACTCTACAGTGAATGAGGGCAGGTTAAAAATTCCAGAACTATCAGTCTTGGAGACTCTACTGTCCACTGAGCAATGGAATCAAGCAGGGCAGGCTAGGAAGTAGCTGCACACCAGGGAGGCCAGTACAGCAGCAACAAACCCAACTGCTTCCTAGAACCCAACCTCAACCACAGGGTCTCAGATCTGCTCATCTGCAGTGCAGAGTCTCTCAAAGCCATTCTTGAAACAAGAATGCCCAAAACAGAGCTAAAGGCATGGAGGCTAATCATGATATATTTGCTGAAGATTATTTTCTTCCCCAACAGCCTGGTGCCATTAATTCTGACAAATGACCAACCCTCACCATGGTTATCAGCAATATGTCAGAGACTGAGGTTGTCTGAACTTACCATAGATTTGCTACTATCCTCCAGTTTTAACCAAGCCAAAAAAAAAAAAAACAACCAAAACAAAACAAACAACCCCAAACTCTTCTAAACATTGAATGATATCAGATACCAAACCAAAATCAATACCTCTCCCAGAACAGCAGTACCTTGATAGCTAAAGGTATTTGGCAATCTGCAAGTTACTTACACACAGTAACCTTCTCCAGGACCTCTTCAGAGCCAGGTACAATGTGCTCCCACTGGCATTATTACAAAGCAGATTTACCAAAATTCTGTTAACAAAACACACCTGCCTATGTGACTCTGGGGACATAGAAACTGTCCAAATTGTGCTATTTTATTGCAATTTCTGTAAGGAATGCTCAAGAATTTTGTTTTACCCTTGCTGTAACATCTCTCAGAAGGAAGAACAATATTTCACAAATCTTCTCTAAAATTCCAACTATGCTTCACCAACACAGTAGCCACATTTTGTGCAGCTGCAATGAAAATGTGGCAACAATCCATACAAAAGTGATGAATTTTCCAGACAGCACCCACTTGATTCATGTTCTTCTTGTTGTTTTATTCTCTTTGGTATTGCTGAACTTTGATTGTGATAATAAAATTTGATTTAAAGGGCCTCTAAAAGCCATTAACTCCTTCTGGATGACAATTACCCCCCACCACACACACACACGCACACACATGAACACCCTGGGCTTATGCCTGGTGTTGGTGTTGAACCCCAAGCCCAGGCAGAGAAATTGCAGAAAGGGAGTACACAGATTGAGCCACCCAGGCCTTGTTATGCATGCCAGATCAGCTGCCTCATTCCCAGGTCTTGTTATACATGCCAGATGAGAGGAGCCTTATGCCACCAAACTGGCATTTAACAGCAACAGCCAGAGATCAGGGCCACTGTGGTTCAGTATCCTGGCAATGGGTGAGCTTTGGGAGTCAGAAAGTGAAATTTTTAATGAATATTGATTTACATTCTGCACATGCAGCCTGCTCCCACCCCATTTCCCTTGGCCTGTCACCACTTGGATGGAACTTCCTGGAAGTGGACTTCTACTCCTATCATCCCTTAGGCATGATCACTGTAATTTCAGTTCATCAAATCAGGACGGCACCAGATTGAGGGAAGATTGCTTTGGTGAAACTGAATTTTGGAGCAGGCATTCAGGTAAGTGACAGCATATTTGCATCCCCTCTCACGCGGGCTTCCAGGCAAATGTATTACTAGTAGTATACTACATTACTGAGTGCAGTTTGATAGGATTTGAAATATATCTTAAGGGTTATTTAGTCATGTGATAGAAGGTGAAAGATCAGGATGGGCGATCTAAATAGATTATCTAGAAATTATGCATGATGTCTCAAGCAGCATGGGAGAAGTGCCTGAATTCTTACAAAAAGGTACTCTACTTGATCCTAATGTTCACTGGCCTCAGTATGCTTCTCATTAAAGTTTATTTTGCTTTCATCTACTTGATTAACATACTTTTTTCAGAGCTTTTCTACCCTAGGAGTTAATTTGGATTCTTGTTCACTATAAAGTATCAGGGTCTGTGTTTTTATATATAGAGAGGGCAATGATCTGTATTTGAAAATGAACTCCCCCCCCCCTTTCAATACGAGTTCAACCATTTTTCCTTGATCTTAAAGCAGTGGAAATTGGGACTATTAGGAAATTACCAAGAACTAAACATAGTTGCCAATTCCCATTATATTCGTCTTTGTTTTTCAGGTGCTAAAACCATATTTAGTCAGTATTTTTCATAGAAATCATTATGTGCCTTTAACAAAAGAGAAAAATGCAGCTCTTTGGGTAGTACAGATAATGGTCGAAATTTCCATTGTCCAGATGAATCAGTTTTATACTATCCCTAACTTGATAAACTGCACATATGTTGTTCCTTATTTACAAAGGATTCTGTTCTTTTTTGGTATATCATGAGAGAAAAGAAAAAATCAATGACCTAGGTCATTATTTTTTAAAAAATGCAAAAATAAGCATTCAGAAAGACAGTGAAATATTTGGGAAATTTGGGAGATTGAAAACTGAACAATGCAGGAAGATAAGTCAACAAAATTCAAACCATTGAAAAAACATTCTTAGCTGCTTTCATTGCAAAATTGTAAACATGTGGGAATTTAATAACCCACACATCCCTGGGGTTATTCCATCTATTCACTTACCATTTCACTCTCTCTCACACACATACCAAACCAAACCAAAAAGAACAAAGGAAGAACCATATTCTCAAGAGACACAATTGGGTAAACTTAAGAATTGTGGATAATTGAACCTGAAAAGCAAATGTCTGTGTAAATTATATGGCTTGCTACCCACTGTTTTCATTTAAAAATATAAAGAACATTCTCTACCTCTTGTTCCTTTAGTGATTGTGTAATTACATGCTGTCTTCATATCCCAGGGTCTTTCTGATTCTCTGCTGTGTTCCCATGCCACAGAAAGGGAGCTTGTCAACATAATGGCTTGTGCTTAGCCAGTTTAGTGTAAAGTTAGAACAGAGGACATCCCATTTCCAGACATCCCATTAGGGTTCTGCAGCTTGGTCTCAGAACAATAATTAGAGCTAATGCAGAACCAGCTAGTAGTGTTTGTGGAGCCCCAGTAATAACCTGGATGGAAACTACTAATGGGTGAGGGTAGAATGAAAAATAGTTTGGCATACTCTTATTCTTCCTGTTCTTCCTCACTCTCTTTGTCACTTCTCCCTCTTCACTCACTCTTCAGGTGTCTTGGAAGTCCAAACTGGTCACTTACAGGTAGGTTTTGAACTTAGCTAATGGCCTAAGTGAATTTAGGCCCAAATCCATAGTTTTCCAATTCTATTTTACTTATTTGGGAAAAAATCCCCTTAAATACAATGTAGGGGTTATTTCTAAGAACTGAAATAAAAGTTTACATGAAACTCAGAGACTGGACTATGAGATTTGAACTGTAAGCAACCACGCTGCCACTAGATGGCAACAAAGTGATACAGAAAACTTTGTTTCTTTGCTTCCATCCAGTGGTCATCTATTTGTTTGCAGTCCAGATCTGGCACTTCTATCTATTAGCAACCATGCTACCTGCTCTTGTAACCACATTGTAAGCATGCAACTACTCTGGAGAGAATAAAGCTACAATACAAAAACAGTTTATAACAAATAGATACTCATTTAAGCCATATAAATGTCACAACTCTACAATACTGTATAAGTTCAGTCATAAATATAAGAAAATGCAACAATAATATCAGTGAACACTGCATACTTTCGAAAGAAACAAAAAAATCTGTATTAATTTTTTTTAAAATCATCTTTTGTCCCTCTAGCTAAGCTCTAAGAGAGGTGAAATACTTTTTGGAGCCTTTGCATCTTTTTTATTCCTGAATGTCTATTGCCAGTACAGATTTACCTTTATGGATCCTTGTAAAAATACTGTAGCTTTTACCAATCAGCACGTCTTCTTAATAAAAAGATGAATTTATTATACTTATTATGGTCTAACATTCCTGTGATAAATCCTGAAAATTAATATACTGTACTCTACAGATCACAGAATGAACCTGTTCTGTACTTCATAGAAATTGCAAGTTTGGGAACACTGCCAGGTAGAAGAAGTGCATGTGTCTTGATGATAATTGTTAATAAAACAAGAGGCTTCAACAACACATTTCAAAGTTAAATATACCCAAAATCTTTTCAACACATCTGTAAGTCATTCTTCCTTGTTCGTCCATGCTTTTGCCTTTACTACATGGGGCATACATGAACATTTAAGGATGAACATTTATAACATGAATTCTACTCTAGAGTCACTGTCATAGGCATTCAAGAACTCTATCTATCTATCTATCTATCTATCTATCTATCTATCTATCTATCTATCTGAGTATCTATTTGTTATAAACTGTTTTTGTATTATAGCTTTAACTAGACTAGATTTCATGTCAGTCATGAGATTCAGCCATGAATATTTTCTTTTTCTTTATTAAATAAGTATACTTTCTCTGTGTGATGGTCCTTTTCTTTTTTCTTTCTTTGTTCAGCATTAAAGTGTAATCCTATTAATTTGGGGGTATCTGAAAAGGTTCTATTTGCTTTGCAGATACCAACAAACTCTTAGCTTGGAAATTCTTTATCTATCTATCTATCTATCTATCTATCTATCTATCTATCTATCTATCATCTATCTATCTATTATCTATCTATCTATCTATCTATCTATCTATCTATCTATCTATCTATCTATCTATCATCTCTTTACCATAACACGACTGGATGGAACATGGGGAAGAAATAGAACAGCATAGTCACTTTGTTAACATTTAACCAAGGAATCAAATTAACTTTTATTAAATAACCTAATGGGGCATAAACAGCTTCCCTTAATATTACAGCATATCTACAGATTGCTGATCTTTGCTTTCCCTGGCATTAAATGTGTATTCGTAAGCCTGTCATTCTCCTAAATCCCATTTTTCTTAGTCTGTCCCTCCCTCTGAAATATATACTAGGAGGAGGTGCTCTATGTTGCCATGCTTTGAGTGATAGTTCTAATACCCAATTATCACATAACCCTGGCGGGGGGACACATTTGGACTGAGACTAGCAAGGCTTTAATCCTTTGTTTCTACTATACTCCTGATCCAAATCACTCCCAAACTCGACTTTTATTTTCTTCCTTTTGAAGGGAATCAATGAAAGTTTACCTACCTATGAAAATAGCATCCAGGAATTTCCCTGTGATGAAACTGGTGCATAAGAGCAGCAAAGACTTAAAAACCCAGCCTCCCCTCCCCCTCGCCCTCCCCCACTCTCTCTCTCTCACACACCATTCAATGAACCTGATCAGGTCTGCTGTCATCTCTCTGTAACTCATAATTATATGCAAGGGATAATTATATCATTAACATAATCTATAGGTTGCCCCTTTATGGGCAGTTTTCTCCTGATGTTTTAAATAAATAAATGAACAAATAAATAAATAACAGACACACAATATTTTAAAATCAGACTCTAAATTATTTTTATTAGATTAGTAGAATAAAATATTTTAAGAAAATAATTAAAAATACAGAATGGGACCAAATAAAGAGATATTGCTCCTGTTTCTCCCATGCCATGATTCTAGTCCATGCTGGGCATGCAGGGAGTAATCATGGTTAGTCTCAGACATTCTGAAAATGAATTACTGGAGAGTAAATAGGACCCTTGCTTTCTGTCTGTCCTCTCCTTCTGATCTGTATTTATGGGGAAGTCCATAGTGAGACAATAAGCACATTGAACTAAACATAATTACAGTCCTCCATGGGACTGGGAACCCTGGTTGTACAGGTGTGAGAGAGCTGAAGTTGGAAGCACTATCAATCAGATATAGTTGCATCTTCCCTTGTCAACACAGAAAAGGCTAGAGACTGAGATGGCAGGGCCAGAGTCACTCCTGAGATGCTTGTTTATCAAATGCCCCTAAAGGGCAATTATTAATATATTTGCATCTACCTGATGTTTTCTTCTTCCTCACTAGGGACTAATGGCATCTTTATAGCTTCAATCAGCCAGCAGTGAGATGATATAAACCCTTTCTGCATTACTACTACTACTGCTGCTACTACTACAACAATGGCTGGGTGGTCCTAGAACCCAGTAAAAATCACAGGTGAGAAAATGAGCCTGCAGAGCTAAGCAGGAATGAACCTGGTTAGTACTTGGCCAAGAAATTACCCATAAATCTCAGGGCACGTGGCTAGATTGGGAGGCCAAAATGCATTCCATAAAAAGGCAATGGAAAACCACTTCTACATTCATTCCAAGAAAATTACATGAATGTCTCCATGAAGTCACCAGGAAGAGGCTTAAGAAAGTTTGTACTTTCTAATCTTTCCAATCCAATGAAATGTTGGAAAGAAATTGTGGAAAGAGGCTCAGGAGTCTATTGTCAATCCATCTGCAGCATAATTCCCAGAAAACAGAATGGAATAAATGCAAGTTTGGTTTGGTAGGAGAAGCCAGTAAAAAAAAAAACAAAAAAACCAGGATTAAAAATGGGCCAGATCTGGCTTGGGAATACTGGGAAAAAACAATCCCAATGGGAGAGGCAGTTGGGTAAAATTTGGGATGTTGCTGATGGTTCCATTATAAGCCCATCCCCTCCTCCTCATGTGACCCAGAGCAGAACACAAGAAGCCCACCCTGTACTTCCCAGTGTGCACCCACAACATAAAATAAAATATAGATTATATCCTTTGGCCACTGCCAGTAAAGGCTTGGAAATCCATGCTATTCTTGCTTTCCTTTAACCAAAAAATAGAATGCTATCATATACCCTATCTCAGATGTTATTATTTACCACTGTGGTGGTAAAGGGTACCCCCACTACACATGTGAGCTGCATTCAGTACCAGATCTATGAGATGCCTCCCATATGTGTGAATTGCTTAAAGTGCCCTTGTAGTAAAACATTCACAGCAAGCTGAATTGACTCTGACTGGCAACAGGGATAGGAATTAGTGTGGGATCAGTGGCCCAGTAAACCAACTTGTTTATATTCACTATCTCAAAGATAGTACATATATCTAGCATGCTGACCTAGGAAGAAGGGATAAATAATGAGAAGGACACCCAGAAGAGTTTACCTAAAACATTCCCATGCCATGCTGTAATTTACACTGTGTCAGCCTTTTTCTTTGCCTTATCTTTGTAATGTAGGAGGCCAAAAGTACACTCAATCCTCGTTACCTATGCATTCTCTTTCCATGGATTCTTATATGCTTCTATAAAAGTGTAACCCATTTTTTGTCAAATGTGGTCTCACTGAGGCTATATGTGGGCATGCACAGTAAATATGTAAGTCTGAGAGCCTTCCTACACAGTGTTGGCAGAAGCTACACTAAGAGAAATGGTGTTCTTTTTCTTGTGGTGTTTGTTGTGTTAACAAGTCTCCATGTCTTTCTGATAATGGATCACATGATCTCACTAGGATCAATGCTTCAATAACCACGGTTTCCATTTTCCACGGGGGGTTTCAATAGTGATAGCGAGGATTGAGTGAATATAACTGTGGTTCTGCTCTTGCTCAGGGCTGCTTAGCAAGCTGCTAATGCTTTGCTGGGAGCCCAGAGTATACTATAATTGTTTGCATGCTTAATAAATGTATGTTGTATCTTCAGAGTGATTTGGTTGTTTTAGGTGAGCCAGGTTTTGGCCACAATACCACCTTTGCATTCCACTTTTCTTTCAAAGGGCTCCAAGGGCCATAGACAGGACTCTAGTTTTATCTTCGCAAGTTCCCTATAAACGTTAAAAAAAAAAAAAAAAAACTTGTGACAGGGTGGTGGAAAAGAAGGAAATTGTTTCTGATATTTTCCAAATTAAAAGAAATACTGATGGAGTGCATTCCTTTTGTAAGCATGAGTAAAACAAGGATCTCAAACAGATTATCTGTTTTATAAATGGCAAAAGGAATACCCATCAGGAGGTACAGAAAATTTAAATTTAAATGGCCTAATGTAAGAATGTAGAAACTGCTGTGTATAATATAATGTCAACTCAGGTCATGTAAAGAAATAATGGCAACACCAATAACAACAACAACACCTGGCAATGGCTATCAATGGCTATCGCCATCAGTCAATTGCAAAAGGCAGCTTTACTTGGAACAGCTTACATCCTGTGACAATACCTTTAACACCATCAGACAACAACATCTGCCTATCCCAGGTCCTTGGGAAAGACTCGATGGGTAGATAAAAATGCCAAATCCGGTCTAAATGTCTGGCTGACTGTATGACCAACAACAGTAATACTGATAGTTCTACATGGAAAAAAGTTCAATTGTTGCATTTCTTCTAACTCCCTTACTTTAATCTCAACAAATATTGCAGAGGGAGATAGATGGGGAATAATTCCTGTTAGTAGTTTGCTTTAAACACTATTTGCTTCCTGGGTTACCTGCCACTGATACTGAGCAGCAACGCAGATGTAAGGTGAAGAAATTTGCCTACCGCCATTATTTCTCTGGATCTGACTTAGGTATCTGTAAAATTGTGTCGGGAGCAAAATAATTGAGAAGTGAACTGGAAATGTGTTCTGCAAATTTGGGCAGAATGCCTGCTAGTGAGTGTTGAGCTTTGCAGCCTTATAGCTAAACCAGCCCCCACCCTCAACTGGGACTATAAAATCAAAGCAGAAAAATTGAGCATGTAATGGTCTACCATCATTGTTGAAATCACTATGACAGGCCACGATCTTCCAAGTACAGTTTTGATCCTCTAACGTGGTAACAGAAATTACCACATTTCATCCCCTGACTACATTATAAGAAATAAAACATCTGTCTAAATATTAGAGATATAAAAAATCCTCAAAATAAAGATATTTGAGAATCTCCTGTGCAGGGCACCTTTCTACCTGCTTGCTTAGTATAATGCAGTCATTATAGCAATAAATGTTTCTAATAAAGTACAAAAATGGATTGTTTGCTTTGCTGCTTGTATGAACTCTCATTTCTCTTTTTATTATATTGAATCTGACATTTGCTTACCCTTTATCAGTGGAATATTTAATCAACCACAATCTGTAAGAAGCAGGAGGAATTTCTATTTTATTTAAAACCTGTCCCAAATGGAAGAAGAAGAATAAAAAAAGACTAGGGAATAGCTTGAGCAGCCTATGGTAAATGCAAAGAGTGTTGAAGTTACAATCTTGAATATTTATCTAGGCTATACAATATTTTATAAACATGTACTATAATATCTGTGTCTCTTCCCATTGTTTAATTTAATACTGAAAAGATGTAATGTTTGAATGTCCTTTCACTATTTCTATCTTCTATAGAAATATAAAATGATGGGTAGATTGGAATGCTGTTGTGAATAAACATTTTTCTTTAAAAAGAACATTTGTTCTGTACATCGTACTTTCATTTTGCTGTTGGTGACAAAAACACTCCACTGAACAAGTCTGTGTTTCCTCTTGTTCTAAATTTTGGTTGATCCCTTCTTTTAGACAATCCAGTGACAAGTGCTAGTTATCTGGGAGAACATGGTTTTCCAACCAGTACTGTATGATTTATGGTTCTTGTTTCAGAGAAAGTATCACAAGCTCGCAGAACTGAAAGCTTCCAAATAGGCATCTAACTTTTGTAATAAATGATGCTAACAACATGCCTGAAAATATACAGGTAGCAGAGTGAGCAATGTCTTATTATACAGTGGATAGTTTGATTTGGTCTGCTTTTGATTAGGAATTTGACTAGCATCCATCTGAAATTTCACAAACCTTCAGCTCCTTAAATACAGTAAGTACGAGTCTACTGCACTGCATTGTTTGCTAATAATTGAGCAAGTTTTTTTTAATGTTATTTATGAGACTCAAGATCCCAGTGTCTTGGCCATACGATCAAGTCTGATATGAGAATACAAAAGGAGCAGTTAGAGAAAGAAGAGGCCACTGCCTCTGACAAAATGTATATGTAGAGAAATATATATTAGCACAATACATAATATGTCTGTGGAATTTATTGCCATAGGGTCACTGATGCAAAAAACAGCGCTAGAATTCAGCTAAAAGTGAATCATTGTTAGAGACACGATGAATATTCTTCAGTTTCGATCTTCCTTAGAAAGTAAAAATTCAGCAGGTTAGACATTTGTCCTGAAATACACTTCTGCACATATTTTCATTGTTTCCCAGGGCTATTAAGTTGGAGTCATTTCTATTCCTCCTTCCCTCACTATTTCTCTTCGTTCCTTCAATACTCATACAGACAATCCTACTCCATCATGAGTCACAAAGGAAATAGGATAATATTACTATAGCATTACGACTATATTATGACATCACAAATACTGAGTACAATATCATAAATGAATGAGTGTATACTTTGCAAATGAATGAGGTATAATATTTGAACAGGCTTTTGTTTGCCTTGGTTTGAACCAATGAAGCTATAGCCACTTGTTTTTGAACACTAAGTTAATATATGAGCAACAAATTCATGGTTAAATGGAATATTAGTACATACACTTGAAGAAATCAGCTTGAGAATTAATTTTGACTCAAATGATTTTTTTTTTTAAATCACAGATTATGAGAAAAGGACTCTTTATTTATTTATCAAATTTATATGGCAGAGTTGGCCATCTCACACGAGGTTAACTCTGGGAGGCATACAATAAAACCAAAAGTTAAAACAGTATACAAAAAACAATTAAAACAAATACAAATAACAAACAAGGTGATGAAAGGGAACAGATCAGGATATTAAACATGGGCTCACTGTTGGCAGGGGATCCCCAAGCCAACATTCAGGTTGTAAACATGACTGTTCCTGTGAAACAATGGAGCTGACTTTTCTATTAGTACTAATGTGCCATTACGATATGCACACATATGCACATTAGCCTAACACTTATGCAGACAAAATGAGGGAACAAGAATCTCTTTGATGGATATTAGGAAGAGTAGGAAAATTGTTCCCTTTCGAATCTCCTTTACCACATGCAGCAACTCTTAACACAACTATTTTCTTTTGTTTCATGCCGGTCAATGGAGTGATGAATTTAGCAAGTTTGCAAAATTTGAGAAACTGCCCAGATACATTGTAAACTGCTTGGAGCCATTTAAAAGTAGATGACATATCAATGTGTAAATTACTTTTTAAATCTTTTATTCCAATTTTATTCCAGATAGAACATTTGCATTTAGTATTTTAAGGTAGATGATTGCATAAAATTAGATGCATTTTAATGAAAAGAGAGTCTATGATCAGGCATGGTATCATGTGTGCAGGCTTGTATGTACAGAAAAAGGGAATGTTGTTTTGCTAATGCCTTTCTGCTCAAGACCTCCTGGAATATTCTACTTAGTGCTGTGCAGACATTCTGGAACTTTCTCAAAATTTCCAGCTAAAAATTCTGAGAATGGAAATTCCAATACATTTAAAGGGCATGATATTGAGGGAAGTATATGGCTCTTCATTGTGAAAAATGAATGCTAAACATACTATTCTACCTCAGCAAGTTGATTCTCATAGTTTTAATATGAGCTATTTAGAACAGCCACTACATCTCTATAATCAAGGGTTGCTTAACAGCTATCCACTTTAATAAAACAATTTAAAACCAGTTCTTTGGATTTAGCAGGTAACGGTTTACTTAAATGAGCTGTTGGTATTTAACACACACCATTTTTGCAACAACTTGATGGAGGCATAGATGTTAATTTTTGCCTATCTAAATGGATGAGATAATGGTTTGCTTTGTAGAATAGCACAATCGGAGGGAACATTTGAGAGTGATGGTGAAGAGAAACACATAAGCCCAAGGGATCTTGATGTTGTTTTCTATATTGGACTAGCCATAGCATACAGGGCATTTCCACTGACAGATAATTGCCAGATCTAGTTGGTAAAGATTCCCAAAAGAGAAGCCAATGACTACGAATGGATATAGAGACTGAACTAGTGTCTAGCCTCATCAAACAACCAAGGGTATACCACTGACACTATTTATTTCATGTCAAATCAATGGATGAATATATGTATATATCACAAGTACACATAGCTTTGCTTTTTAGTATTGCCAATCTTGTATCTTTCCAAAGCATTAAATGGATCAGATAAAGGAGAGGAAAAAGAGAAAGGAAGAATTAAAGAAGGAAGCAGATGTTCACTATTATTAGCAGCATAAATTCATTGACACACTTACTACTTATGGACAAGTGAAAAGAAAGTGACAAACCATTGTCACTTGACAGCTCCCAAATGGCAACATATCTATGCAGCTTTAAATATATGTCACTCTCTGTCTTCCTGGCTGCAATTTACACTCTTTTGGTTGGTCCCTAGGATCTTTTCAGGCATCTTGAGAGAAATTATGGACTCAGGGGAGCGCAATGGCTATAGGCTTCTCTTTCTTCTAATTCACCTGTCCCAGGCTCACCCTTACTCCTTTGCACAACTTTTCTGTGATATGTGGCAAGTAAAATTTCTTTCCTAGGGACAATGAGATCTGATTAATTCCCACATTCTGGCTGCCAAGTGGAAGCCACTGGATATCTTTCTCTATGGTGTCTTCAGTAAGTGGAGAATTATGTTCTCTTGGTATTGCTATATTAGATGTAGTGTTTCCACAACTATGGTATGGATATACAGAATATGTACAGTGGATACTTGCTCTGTCATAAGGTTAGCCTATTTGGGGAGCATCATGCTTTAGTCATGGTTGTTGCAAGCAAAGGCCACCATGCAGAAACCATGTTCTAGAAGCATCCACTTCAAAGCAGAAGTGTCAGAGACAGTTCAAGAGATATTGGTGTTAGATGGAGTGAAATGTAATTATAATTTGAAAACCTGGATTACAGATATCTTTCTGTAAGTTGGCTTTCTTCCAACTTAACAATTTTTGGATCAGATTTAGAGAAATTATCCATCTAGCCAGTTACTGCTCATGTTTTTCTTTCCTCATATCTGTTGTCAAGCTGAGCCTCTGTCTTAGGAAAGAAATAACGATATGTATGGTCATTAAGTCCCTATCATAGCTCCTGATCCCAAGGATAATTCCCAACATAGACATGCACATGTTAAGTTTGTCAAAGGGAGCAAAGGCAGAAGATATTTGAACTCCTTTCCTGTAGCACGTTGCAATAAGAACTGTAACAGAATCCTCCTTTTATTGGCTTATAGGAAGATGCACAACAAGTCAATCATTTCTGGCAATGTTTTCACTGCATTTCACAGTGAGGCAGACAAAATTCACAAGTGATTTGCTTATGTCAAACTTGTGTGAGACTGAATTAGTGGTTGTTGGCTCTACTGCTCTTGCTCAGATCCTATTAGAAATTAGTTACTGATTGAAATACTACTGGAGAGTGGGTCTTATTTACACTTCCACAATTATAGGAGATGTATATCCTTATCCATGTACAGTCGTGTGAAAAAGAAAGTACACCCTCTGAGTTCTATGGTTTTAGGTATCAGGGCATAATAAAAATCATCTGGTCCTTAGCAGTTCTCAAAAGTAGGTAAATACAATCTCAGATGAACAACAACACATGATGATGATGATGATGATGATGATGATGATGATGATGTCCTGATACGTAAATCCATAGAACTCAAAGAGGGTGTATTTTCTTTTTCACACGACTGTAACTATTGGCTATAGCACAGTGGTAGTGCACATGCCTTGCATACAGAAGGTCCCAGGTTTAACCCCTGGTATCTCTAGGAAAAATAATTTTCTAAAAATGTGTAGATATGCTGCCAGTCAATATAAGCAGTTTTGAATTAAATGAACCAATGGTCTGATTCAATTATGTGTATTATACTAAGCAGTGCTAATTCTGGATTAAGGTTACATTGTGCATATGCTGGCTGTAGTATTTACTTAATGAAATTTCCAGCCTGCTCAACTCCCCAACAAATCTGGACAGCTTACAGATACAGTACTAAAACCCCTTAGTATGTAGCCGAACAACTTGTAGTTGAACATGGTTACTGAATAGACTTGCAATTTCCTGGTTGGGAAAGTGAGGAGAACACATCATTTTGCTAAATTATTATCTTCTTTGTAGAGTATATAAGTGTGTTGATTAAATTCTATTTAGCTATTTAATCAGATTTAGAGATTAAAAAATTGGCTGAACTATCAACACACGCATGCACACACACAAACAGAGAGAGAAATACTGGCTCTCAGACTTTTTAATAGACCACCCAAAAACCTAATTTGATTTTTTTTAAATGAAGCTTTTATCTTTGTTTAATAAAGTAGGCTGCTGTGAAAATATTTTATTAGACATCTAATCTTTTTCCCCCTGATTTTTTCTCATTCTGGTAAACAATGGACTAAAATACATGAATTGAATGTATCTGTACTGGTTTTAAGGCAATCAGCATTGACAGAAGTGATGTATTTGCACTAGAGGCTGTTGATAAGCTCAACACAACTCAGGATGAATGCTTCTGTAGCACACCCCTTTTCAAGAGAGGCCTTTCAATGAGAAATAGATTTTTCTCAATCCGTGACATTTATATTTTTCAGATCTGGACTGAATGAGCTTTACTTATTGGTGAAACTCAAGTTCAACTTGTTGGCTTTCCTCAGACAAATAAGAAGCATCTTGGAGTGATATTTCTTCCTTTACACATTCGGTGAAAAAAAAAGGAGGTACTTTTGTGAGAAAGTAATTGCTACCTCCCTGTACATTTTAAAGATGGCTGCCACAGTGGTCTTCAATACCTCCTTGTAGTGCTAACTAGATGGTAAGTATCCCTTGTCAAGTTGGCATTCTGAGGGAAATACATTTATCATGGAGGGGAAAAAAATTACAAAAATAAATCCCCAATGCTTCCCCATGACAGAAGCAGCTGGGCAGTGGCTTAAAAGGCTGCCTATTGTTTGAGTGTGACCTAGGACAGAGCTAGTGTGGTGTAATGGTTAAGGTGTTGGACAAGTTCAAATCCTCCTTCTGCCATTGAAGCTCATTGAGTGATTTTGGGTCAATCAGTTTCTCCCAGGGTAGCTGTTGTGTGGAAAAACAGGTTTTGTATTATACTTCGATATAAGCACAAAACAAATAAAAATACTGAATATTCCACAAAAATAGTATTTTATACTGTCCTTTAGGTCTTTCCATTGATTCCTAAATGACTTTATTTTAGTTAGGTATAGTAAAGGTAAGGACAAGGTATGCTGATACTAATAAATTTCTCCTCATTTTGCAGTTGAGACTGATGGAACAGTATTAGCTGTTTCAGTATCAGTATCAGTATTTTCTCCCTGAGTAGAACAGTAATAGACCTGCTTCATGACTGGAACTCTTCAGATAATGCCAGAGACCTGACCCTGCAAGAGAATGGAAGTGTTGAAACTTGCCAAAAACACTGTTCCAACTATGTGCCATTATGATAAAATAGACCTATGGGAATATAATAGGACGACATCACATTTCAAGTCATTTTTATATAACTTCTCTAGAAATCCAAGAGCTAGGGCCTCACATTAGCTTTTCAAGTACTAATACCGGATAAAATAGTTATCTTCCACAAAGAATTCATACACAGTAAGCTATACAAAATTATTGACACACTGTTTGCCAATACATTGTGTTCATACACAATCCCAAACATGACTAAGCCATTCATCTTCATACTAGCTTCTTTAGATGTGGGAAGACCAGATATTAACTCTGTCCATCTGGTCATCTTCTCACATTATGTTACCAGTCTTTTTGCTACCTAACAATTCTTCTGTATTTAAAATGAGTACAATGTAAGACACTTCCATGTGAGGTCTCTCTAATTGTTCAAAAGCAACTCTGGACTAGGATCTCAGGACAGTGTCTTAATTTAGCTGCTGAGAATTTATTTCTGACAGAGCTGCAGTGTAATCTAAATTGCTGCTCCTGCTCCTCCTGCTCCTCCTCCTCCTCCTGTTTGGCACTCTGCCTTTCTACGAGAGCAAAACTGGAAGAACTTTGGGACTATCTGTTCTCTATCCCTTCTCCTGGCTGCTTAGCTTCATCTACCTTACAGATCCTTTCAGGGGAATGCCTGCTCGATTAGAGATGAAACTGTCAAGAGCTGAATCTCTTTTTTGCTTCTCTCTCTCTCTCTTTTTTATAATATTTTATTGAAATTTTAAAGATCTCTTTTTTGCTTCTCCTGTGGAAGGAATGCATTTCCACCCTATATGCAAGCTACTTGGGTCTTTATTTCTGTATTTTCCTCCCGCTGGAGGGGGGAGCTAAAAGGTTTTCAGATAATCTAGTAGAGTGGAAAGCATGTGGAAATACCTTGCAATGAGTTCCAGTTCTTGCAGTCTAAAAAGTATCTTGTATATACCTTATCATTCTCTCAGCCCCACTTCAGCTGTTGCTGCTGTCTGTTTCCATGATTAGAGGCAGTGAGACAAGTGCCTGGTTACAAAATTGATGACATGATATCATGCCATCTTCAAAGCTAAATGTTAGATTTTTAATACAGGAGTGAGAACTTGGTAGTCAGGCCGTTCACCTCACTCTTCTTTCAAATAACCAGATCCACATACATATATACTGTATATTAGTGGAAAATTTGGAGCAATGGGCTAGCAATTTCTTTCTTTCCATTTTATCAGAATAGTATATATAGTCCACCTTCCCTTAAGCTCTCAGGAAGAGAGATATACAGATGTTATATTATGTCATGTTCCCAAGTACGAGGTTTTACATAGGGGCATGACATAATGTACTTCTTGCACGGCAGGGGAAAAAATCTGTGTAGTACTTTCAATTATAGTGACCACCAGGAGGCAGTATATGACCAGTTTTGCCCTACTTGGGACTCTTCAGATGTACATAGCCAGGTGCTATTTCATGAAGCACAAACCTTCTGCCATGAACTGAACTCATGGACCTTTGTGCTTTAGATGACTAATACACCGTATATGGTTATATAAAGTGCAAAACTCATGAGTTCAATTCTTTCTTTTCAGTGTGCAAAGTGGAGGTGATGGGATTTTTTTGGTGGCTTCAGGCCTCTTAGTAGAACAGGCTGGGCACTGACTGAATGACATTTATCGCAGGCTCTTATTGGTTAGCTGGATGGAGTACAGTGATTGGCTCATTATGTTTTAAGCATGTTCTCTGTGTCCTGAGATCAACAGATGTCAAGATGATTGGTGATCCACTTCAGACAACTTTGGAGGGAGTGGGGAGTGGAAACAGTAGCATAAGCTGGTCCCCCCAGTCATTAATAAATATTTCTTGCAGTCATTCTTCAAATCTTCCCTTGGGAGCTATTCCATTTCTAAGATTACTTTTTGAAAATTTGGCTTCATATTATTTAAGTTTTGGAACATGTGAATTCCCAATAGTCTCAAGAGCAGAAATACCTGCTGAAGTAATCATTGACTGTTGACTGATTCCAATCATTTGACAAATTGATATTGTCTACCTGTGCTTTTAGAAAGATTTTTGTTGAAATCAATGGGAATTGTGAGACAGAAAGCATATGTAGGCTATAGGCTTGAATTTTCTAATAGGAAAAAAACCTGACACAGAATTAAATTTAGTCTCATGAAAAAATGGAAAGGGGGCAAAGTGTTTGAGTGCTGAAGACACTCTGTGGCTGCATTGACCTCTCCAAGCACCAAGTTTTCTATTTATTTATTTATTTGCAGGCAGAAGATTAGGAGAATGCATCCATGTCTACCAGTTGGTTGTCTGAATACAAATTTAATCACAAATTCAGAGACTGTAACCATTTTAGGTCAAGCCAAATCCAAATATATAAGAGATTTCCTAGAAGTCTGGCATTCTGACAGATCAGCTATTAACAGACACAGAGATAAACCTGGTCTACAAACTATTCCAAAAAGCAAACAAGACCCAAGAAGGAAGTAAACAGCCTGGGACACATCCTCCCTTATCACATACCATTATAATGATCAGCCATTATAAGTGTCAGTCTATAGAGGAGTCAGTTTCTTCCACAGCCTCGCTCTTACAAACTGAATCAAAAATCACCTTCAAGCTAAATAAAGAGTTCTTGGACTGCCGGAATATTTTTCTGCCAAATGATGCAATATTATTCATTGATCTAATATTGAATGTCTGGCTCTGAAGCCAGCTTGTTCCTCAGCCAACACCTTCTCTTGCATTAGGCAATCAATATGTTTTATGTAGAGATGTGTACATTACTACTAATGTTTAATTAATTAATTGGATGGCAGTTAGCTGGGATATACTTGTTTCCTTTCTTAAAAATTAGAAATTTAGAGAACGGTCCATTCTTTAGACATCTGCATGGACAAATGAGTAGAGGTGAATAAGGAGTTCAAGACAGGGATCTGCCAGTCTGAATTTGATTTCAAGAGTTCCACTGGGATCCGGTATCCTCCATTTGCTTTATTTTCAGTTGTGCAATAAGTATGGAGGTCTCAGAAGTAATGCCTCAGAAACCAATGAGGGAGAGGGTTGAGACTATGGATGAGGGACCCAAATTACTAGAGAGTATCTAAATCAGCCATAGAGGTATTCATATTGGACAATTCTGGGCAAGATTTAGCATTTGCTCTTCACAGATGCTTTGAGTGACGTCTTGGAAATAAGATGTCAGGAAATAATAGATTTTTTCTTTAGCAGCTTATGCCAACTTCTTGAAACTGGTTTTTTGTTCTTCTAACTTCTTCCTTTTAATAGGACTTTATATGGTTTTGGGGGAGTACACATCACATCCTGTAAAGACTGTTGACAAGTTTGACTAAAGAACTTCTCTAAACTTAGCTTTCACTATGACATATTGTTTTCAAAGCAAGCTTTGGAGGCCTTAGGTTTAGATTTCTGGAGAGATATAACATTAGCCATTAGTCCTTAAAAACGCCTGGGTCTCATATGCTTATATACATAAAGTTACCCAAGTAACGTTTGCACTGGCCAGAGCTTGTTTCAGTTCAGATACTTTTGGTGTATTAAGAAACATTGAAGCAGCATTTGCACATTTATGATACACCTGAATTGCACAGTTCATGGACCAAATAGCCTCATCTTAGGAATCAACCAGTTATTGAGGATTACCCACATCTGCTGATGTGTGGACTGATTTATAGTCATTAAGATTTTCACCAACAATTGGATCAAGCTTTTTTTTTATTGTTTTCAATTATGTGATGACTGGAAGATTTAACATTAGATCACCAACCTTTCCATTTCCCAAATATTCACAGTGCAAGTCAGGATACTATTGACTAAGCTAAAAGTTTTCTTAGTTACTGTTATTTTTTCCCCCAGATCTATGCCAACATTCATAGTTTATAAGAGAACTCTGACCAAAGAACTTTGCTACCTTCAAGCTGGACTAAGCCTGAGTCTCTCCCTTCCTGACTTTCCACAATCCCTCCCCACCCACCCACCCGATACAAAAAGAAAATATACCTTTTCCAGATGGCAATGCTAGCAAACTTACATTTGAAAACCTTGTCACTGTGAATGACTGTCACTGTGGCTGTATGATGGCATATTGCTAAATTGGGAGAATGAAGACAGATCAGCTATAAACAACATGCAAAACACTAAAACACTGGCATATAATTTTGTATATGGCTTGATTTCACACTAGTTCTACACAGACATGACGAAGCAGTATAGGAGGCATGCGGATGATAAGTTTTTCCTGCTATAGAAAACAGATTATTGCAGAAATGTATAGAAGCCTATAGAAGGGCTTCTTGCTGAGTTCATTAGGTAAGGATATAGAACTGTAACTTACACAATAAGGGAAGCTAGGAAAGAGATTGCCAGAAAATATTTTTAATTTCTCAAGTATATGAATAACATCCACATCTGATAAACCTAAGATGTTTAATAAACTGCTGTAGTAGAGAAGCTATCATGACTCACTTGTACATTTTACAACTGCAATAATTTAATAAATGATATGATAGCAAATGACAGCCAGTTGGCATACTGATTAAAGACACTGGGCTAGAAATCAGGAGATTGTGAGTGCTAGACCCTCCTTAGGCCCAAAGCCAACTGGGTGACCTTGGGCCAGTCACCCTCTCTCAACCCTAGGAAGGAGGCAATGGCAAGCCACTTCTGAAAATCTTGCCAAGAAAACTGCAGGGACTTGTTGATGCAGGTGTCAGGAATCAAGGCATGGATGCACATAAAAAAGAGAGTGAACACTTATTTGCTCAGTAATATCTATGGGGGGGGGGAGGCTTTCAGTCAGTGTTGACTTCTGGTGACTGCCTGGACTAGTTCTGAAGTTTTATTGGCAGCATTTTTGGAAGTAGTTTGCCCTTGCCTCCTTCCTAGGTCTGAGAAAGTGACTGACAGAAGGTCACCCAGCCGGCTTTGTGTCTAAGGTGGGACTAGAACTCACAGTCTCCCAGTTTCTAGCCTGGTGTTTTAACCACTACACCAAACTGGGTCTCCATACTAAGTAAGATCATTTAAACATACTCTCACTAATAAATTGCTAATTAACAACCAAATATTACTTATACCTGACAAAAGCAATTAAACTATGCTTTCTTCAAAACTTTGTATTTTTAATATAACTGGGAATACGCCACAAATGTTGGCTAGTAACATTGTTTGACTATGCTTTCTTGACAAAATGAACTTCAGAATACCTGTGCTAAAAAGCAAAAGAGAGGACACAAATACTTCAGGCACAAAGCTGCAGATCCTTTGACCCACGCTCCCTCCCTCCCTCCCTCCGTATAAAATATTTTTAAGACATAAATCAAATCTCACACATCTACTCAGGTGAAATTTAGTGCAGCTGAAATTCAGGTCCTGTAAGAAAGCTACTCAGCAAGTCCAAAACACTTTTTCCATTTTTTCTGCTTTTGTCAGATTGTTGCTTCTGTTTCTAGAAATCACTTTAATATTGCTTCCTGTTATAACAACACCCATGTTTGTCATATATGCTAACTTTAAGGGTGCAATATATCATCTGTGTAGTTCTGAACATGTGTTGACTGCTAAGAAAGATTCTTAAGAATTAACAGTTAATTTAATTTTTTTCAGACTGTTTTAACTCTTGCTAATGTTATTATCTATATTTTGTAAATTTTGTTTGTTTCAATTATAAAAAAGTAATATCTTTTTTTTTTTTTACTACCTTAATTGTCTTGCTTGAAATGAATTAAACGATTCAGTGAATTTGTATCTACAATTCTGGCATGTTTTCCAACCCTTCCTTTAGCTGTGAATGGTTTTGATCCATGTGTAAATTCTGTAGGCTTCATAACTTTCCCCCCACATTTAAAACACTTATCTCTACTCTAGCCTGAAGGTGATCCAAAACTGAGAATGAAAGAGAAATAGATGGGTTTAATTATTTTGCCACACTTTCCAAGTTGTAAAATCTAGTTCAGAAATCAGTTGGATATTACTTTAACTTCTGGAATTCTTTGTTCAAGAAGGGAATTTTTAGTACAATAACATTTAAGTATTATGTTCATACTTGTTTAAAGTTCTTCCAGACCAACTGGCAGAAATATTTATTATTTTTTTCTTTATTAAATTTTTCCCCTCCCCATCTCCCCCCGATGGGGGACTCTGGGCGGTTCACACAAAACATTAAAACTATAAATACATATAAATAAATATAATAAGGAACTATAAGAAATACCTCAAATTATTTTTGTAGATCTGGGAATTCCAATCCACCAAATTAGAGCTACTTTGTTAGAGGTGTTTTTCTTCCTTTAAAAAAAGTCTTACCCAAATATATTGTTTTAATATGTTTTGTCATTTTTTGGCATCTGTGGCAAAAAAAGCTGATGGTACCTAGAATAAAAACCAATTTTAGAAGCCATATAATTTTCCCTATTCTGATCTTGTCTTTGAGTTGGTTACAATTTTTTTTATTTGAATCTTTCCCAGTAGACTAACATTCCACTATAATGATTCTAAGTGGCCATAATTTATTTCAAGCTCAACTACCTCGTTAGGCAAATTGGAGGATAGGCAAAGAACAATTACTAGGTTTATATGGAATAGGGGAAAAAAATAAAAACCAAATGTAAAATTCAAAATTTTGGAAGACATAAGAGAAGGAGTGAATTAGTTTTTCCCAATCTCAGATTATATTATACAGCAAGTTGCCTAACATGGATAATAGAATAGATAAAAGTTCCTAATAATAGAATATCAACTACAGGTATTCTTAGATGTAGCTGATGGACTTCACAGATATTTATAGTATAAGGAAAGAAAATAAGACAAGAATCTCAAGGGACATATTATAAGAGAAAAATCTGTTAATAATTTGGAATCCCTTAAAAGCAAGGATAAATCCAATGATTTCACCACTAGGATCACTGTCAAATGCTTTTTATTCCAAAGACAATTAAAGTAAAAAAGATCTGATTACATATGCCAATGTGATACTTTTGGACTCAAGAAATAGACTAAGGACACAACAAGAATAGGTTAATGAAGCCATGGTTACTATATCTACAAATACCTGAAAAAATAAAAAGCAATCTCAAAGAAGGAGAGACCTTAAAAAAATTGAAATACTTAAACAGAATCAAGATAACTAATTCGAATATATTTACAAACTACATCTTAAATATGATACAGAGACAAAACAAATAAAAAAAATCAGTATAAGAAATGGATGCAAAATTTCAAAGAAGTAACAATAATGGATCAATTGGAAGATTTATAGAAAAATCAATAAAATTTACACCAAACCACAGTCTGAGGGAAAATTGGTATAAAATGTTTTACAGATGGTATATAGCTCCATCAACAATTGCCAAGATGGATAAATCATACAACAATAAATGCTGGAAATGCCACAACAAAGAAGGAATGTTTCACCAAATGTGGTTATATAAAAAACGTAGCTCAGTATATTTTGTTATGCATCTGCTTAGCATTGTCCTATGCAGTCTAAATATTTCAATATGTTTGTTAGGCTTTGATAAAATTATGATTTTGAATATTGTTCATGTTTCAGGAATTAGTTTCTATAAGAGTTGCTCAGGCTGATAAAGATTGAGGAGATGGTTGTGTAAATGGACACTTACAGGCTCATTCATTATAGTCCTGTGACTGACCCACATTTTTTAATTAACACTCGGAAGAGAGGCTGCTTAGATGAGCTAGCTCTTCCAAGTTGTGAGATAACACACTTTCTGGTGCAACTCCAATTAGGTAATTATTCCCCTCATTTGTTGTAGCAGGTACCCAATACCTGCTAGATACTTAATCCTTATTAATATGTAACCTTCCCTTGCTGGTGCTTCAACTAAGTAACTCCAGGGGTGGATGGGGAAAGAGAGGTTGATGGGCTATAAAACTTGCCCAATGAAAGCAACTCCTTTGTGAGTTGAACTCCAAGGAATACCATCCTTGCTGCTCCAGGCTCACCACAGCAATTTGGGAGAGGGCCCCTGGCACTATAAATACTTAACAGGGAGTATTTTAATAAATGTGATCCAGTTTATTTCAGTCCTGGTGCCTCCATGACTGTCCTCCTGCTTCAGTATCCATCCTGCAAATTCTAAATTAGCTGGCAATTCAAGAATTTCTGAAAACAATTATCAATAAAAGACCCCCCCGCCATGTGTTTGGAGAAAAAACAATAAAAAGAAATGACAGAAGACTCCACCATAATGCTTAGGAGATGATGGAGGAGGAGGAGGAGGAGGAGGAGGAGGAGGAGGAGGAGGAGGAGGAGGAGGAGGAGGATTTACATAAATTGATTCATGTTGGAAATAGTTTAGTTGACAAACTTCTTGTAATCCTCTCCTTCACTTCAATAAATCTTGTTAAAATCTTGTGTATGACTTGTGACTATTATTTTCAGCCTGGACTTCTGGAAGAAGAAATCGTGGACCGAAGATGGCTCCACAAAAAGCAGAGCCGATGACCATGGTGGAATGAAGAGCCAGCAAGTAGACCAGTCCTTCGAAACCTCTCAGGACAAGGAGAGGATGTGAGATTGCCCACAAGTGCTCCAGACAGCTGCTCCTCATGAGGAGTCTGCAAGATAGTGGTCTCTGGTGGGTTTAGAGCTCTGGGAGATGAGGAAGCAGCCATCTTGCTCAAACCACAGTCAGTGCCTTTGAAAGGACACTATGTTTGCACACTTCCTTTTCTAATCACTTTCAGAAATTGCTTGTTAATTGCTTTTTGGCTATTAGAAACTATTAGATCAACAAGTTTGACCGCACTGGGTGAGTTCCTTCAATCCTTAGTGAAAGAAAGTTTAAATTACAAGTTTAAGAACTTAAAAATTGGGGGGGGGGGGATAAACAGCAAAAAGTTGATTAAAACATTGATTTTAGAAAATTACAAACAGACTAATAGTCTAGAAAAATTTGTAATAAGATTTTGGAATTAAATATAAAGAATCCTTCCTATGGGAAAATGCTTTTGTTTTGAATTTTTCTTTTTAAAAATAAGATTTAAAAATTGGATGCTAGAGGGAACTAAAGATTAGAATTAAAAGAGAACACAAACTTGATTTACAATTAAAGAATGAAGCAAAATATTCTAGCAATGGACATATTGACAGATATTTTTGAAAAACGGACTCAGAAATTAATATTAGTAGTGTCAATAGAGACATCTGCCTCTGTGGAGAGACTGTGTCTAAAAGATATTATGGAAGAGGAATACGTTTTACCTGACAAGATTGAGATTGAGTTGAAAGTGAAGTTACAAATGACAGACTACAAGAATGAAAATGAAAATGATGTTACACCAGACATACAAAAGAAACCAACTGATGTTTTAATAATTAAAAGGGATATACCTGGATAATTTTCCTATATTGGATTTACAAAAGAGGCTTGTTAAATTTTTGAAGAATCTCGTGAGAAGGGACAAGGAAAAAATGAAAAGAAATCAAGTTCAAGGACATTATTTGAAAGGACTAAAGATTAAGATTGTTAGAAGGAAGAGGAAGGAATATAAAGTTGGTTTATTTGATCAAGGTTAAAATAGATATGTTCTTATTTCTGGTAACTCTTAATGGACTGAATGACACCAGGACTGAAACGATAAAGCTTTATGGATTGTTTATAGATAAGAGATGGGATATGGGAAGGAGAGATCATTTGTTGTATTTTAAGAGAAGGTGATAAGTTACTAAAATTGTTTATACTTGCTGCGATGAAGATGGGAATTTTTCTATATTTCTTTTCTTTTTCTTTACTAGATTCTTACTTACTTCTTTTCTATTTCTCTTTTTATTTTTTGTTTTTTTCCTTTCTTTTCTGCACATTCTACACTTGCTTTTTATTCTTCTATCTCTTTTTTAGTTTGTATTGTTTTATTATTGAAATTTATTTTTCTGGGCTTCGAAGACAAGATGTAGGAGCAGCTGCATAGTGGTGTTCTAAACTGCAGCACTTTCACTATTGCAAATAATTTCTTCCTCACTTCCTATAAGCAGAAAAGAAGTGAAAATAGAGACCGAGAAAGGGTACGGGAGAAGGTCAATATTCCCATTTATGTCCATGGTAGGTCCAACTATGATTAAGCAATTGGGTCTTTGTATTTTACAAAGCATTCACTAGAAACTAGATTGAAATATTGGCCAATATGGAGAACATGTATCTTGTAGATAACTGGTGAGCCCTGGCACATCATCAGTGAATATTTATTTATTTATTTAATTTTATTTATTTATTAAATTTTTCAACTGCCCATCTCCCCCCAATGGGGGAACTCTGGGCGATTCACAACATTATTATCATACAATAATAAGGTATTATTAATGTATGTACATTAATAATGTATGTATTAATACATTTAATGTATTAATACATACATTAAATGTGTTAATGTACATTTAATGTATGTACATTAAAAACATATAATATATAAATGCATAAAACCTTAATTAAAAACATTACTGAAAAGGAGAAGGAGAGTCGAAGAGGATGAAAAATCTGAGGCTGAAGGGAGAAGGCTAGCCATCCCCATGCTTGAGGTATTCCCACCCCACCCCAAACCAGGTGGCAGAACCAGGTCTTCAAAGCCTTATGGAAGGCCAGGAGTGTGGGGGCCAATCGCACCTCTGGGGACAGAATGTTCCAAAGAGCAGGGGCTACCGCAGAGAAGGTCTGCCTTCTGGACCCCACCAGTTGAAGTTCTTTCACCGCGGGGGTCTGAAGCATGCCCTCTCTGTGTGATCGGGTGGGATGGGTTGAGGTCATAGGGGAGAGGTGGTCCCTTAGATAACCTGGTCCCATGCCATGTAGGGCTTTAAAGGTGATAACTAACACCTTGAATTGGACCTGGAAGCAAACTGGCACCCAATACAGCTCGCAGAGCAGAGGCGTTACATGGGCCCTCCTTGGGGCTCCAACAATAGCCCGCGCGGCTGCATTCTGGACCAGCTGTAGCTTCCAGATATTCTTCAAGGGTAGCCCCATGTAGAGTGCATTGCAGTAGTCTATCTGGGAGATAACAAGGGCATGAGTGTCTGTTCGAAGGGCATCCCAATCCAGGAAAGGGCGTAACTGATGCATAACCTGAAGTTGTGCAAAGGCCCTCCTTGCCACGGCTGCCACCTGCTCTTCAAGCAGGAGCCGTGAGTCTAGGAGGACCCCCAGATTACGCAATGGGTCTGTCTGGGGCAGTGTCACCCCATTCAGCACCAAAGATGACAAAATCCCGGATACAGAGGAGCCATTAAACCACAGCCACTCCGTCTTACTAGGGTTCAGCCAAAGCCTGTTGTTCCCCATCCAGACCCTTATAGCCTCCAGGCACCGTGAAAGGGTGGCCATGGCATCACTTACTTCACCAGGGATGGAGATGTATAGCTGCGTATCATCAGCATACTGATGATACCTCATCCCATGATGACAGATGATCTCGCCCAGCGGTTTCATGTAGATGTTGAAAAGGAGCAGAGAGAGAACCGAACCCTGAAGCACTCCACAAAGGAGGGGCCGAGGATGGGACCTCTCGCTCCCTATCACCACCGATTGGGATCGGCCCCGGAGAAAGGAGGTGAATGAGCACAAGACCGTGTCGCCCACCCCGAATTCCCTGAGCCGTCCCAACAGGATATCGTGGTCGACGGTATTGAAAGCCACTGAGAGATCAAGGAGAGCAAGGATGGTCTCACTTCCACCATCCCACTCCCACCAGAGGTCATCAATAAGTGCGACCAATGCCGTTTCTGTTCCATATCTGGGCCTGAAACCTGACTGGAAGGGATCCAGATAATCTGTTTCCTCCAGAACCCTTTGGAGCTGGGGAATTCTGGGAGTTGAAGTCCACACATCCTCAAGTTGTTGTGGTTGAGAAACCCTGGTATACCTAATAGAAAAGGAACAAGACTTAAAAAAAAAAAAAGCTAACTTGCAGCAAAAAGCACAGTAAGAATCTGGATTATAAAAAATTTAAACGGTCCAGGGAAGCTTTTTGGATTTTGTTTACTCTAAGTTCCTGGGAATTAATTAAATAAATAGCATGTACCTTCATGGGAAAGTTGGCTCACAGAGGAGAATGACTGGTCAGCTGTCTTAAACAAAACGGATAAGGGACTGTTGTAAAAGTACAAATATTGCAATAGTGTAGAAACATAAAAGCTTTAAGGGATTGTTGTAAAAGTGCAACATTCAAGAAACATGGCTTTAGAAAAAAAAAAAGGTTAAAGCTGGCTTTTCTTTTATTTGGATTACAAATTAAGACAGAGATAAATGGCCACTACTAGGAAAGCAATGAAAGAGGGAAGAAGAAGGTGGTTGACTGATAAACCAGTTGGGTTTATACCTGTGATTTTACAGAGGATGTTTGAAGAGATGGGAAAGACAACATCTGTAACAGCAGCAGTGACAGCCTCCATAGAGGAGAAATTGGTGAATTTGGAGGAAAGCATGAATAAGACATTTGAAGAATCAGCAATACAGATTAAAGGTGAGGTTCAACAAATTAAAGAAAAAGTAGAAATTTTGGAAACTAAAACTGAAGCAATAAGCCAAGAGATGGAAAAGGATTTAGATAATTTGGAACTGTTAGAATTGAGAAAAAAGGAATGTTGCTCGAGGTTGAGGGCAGTCCCAGAAGAACCTGTAAGGGATAGGATAGTTCAGGCTTTAACAAAATTTTTGGAATGGGACAAAGAAGATATAGAGCAGAGTTGGATAAGGTCTATAGAATTAAAACAAGATATGACAAATTCAGAAACATCCCAAGAGACCTATTAGTGCATTTTATTAGGAAGAGAACAAGAAACCAAATTCTGCAACAACAGTTTATTACAAAATTAAGATAGGTAACTCAGATGTAATCCAACTTAAGGAAATACCTATTAGAATACTGTGTAAAAGAAAAGATTACACCTTCCTGACTGACAAATTAAAACAGAAGAAGATATCATTTAGATGGGATTAATTGGAAGAAGTGATTTTGATTTTTAAGTAGCAGAGATTTTGACTTAATTCAGTTCAAAAAATTTTTGGAAAGACATAAGGTTGAACTGGAAGAGATACAAGAGACACAAATGGAAAGAGCTATGCAGATAACATCACAAGAAGCTGAGGAAGATAGCACTACATCAGGCGCCATAGGTATAGACTTTTTGAAATTTATAAAATGATATTGAATACAAATACATTTGGAGACAGAGAGTTTTAAAAATTAGCATTCAGATGAAGCCAGAAATTTTCTTATTAGGACTTATGGACACTCAACTAGAAAAGGCTCATGGATGACTGGTTTTATATATGGTAACTGCAGCAAGGTTATTATATCCACAAAGATGGAAGACTACAGAACACCAATAATGGAGGAATGGATTGTGAAGATGGCTGAGTTTGCAGAAATGGCTAAACTGACTTGTTTGATTAAGGAGGGAACTACACTATTTTTATAAAAGACTATAAACCCTTTGTAGACTTTTTCCTGAAAACTGATAGAAATGAACTGCTGATTTTGGATTTATTGATTAAAAAGGTTTGTTTATGGGAAAAAGGGAACTATGAGATGCAATACGAGAGGGTGGAGATGATAATTGCTATGATGGAACTGCTGCAAAGAAGATCGGAAGTCACTTCTTTAGATATCTTTCTTCTTTCTTTCTTTTTTGTTATTCTTCACTTTTTCTTTTACCCTTTTATAATCTTTTTCTATTCTACGTTTTGTAATTTTTTAAATCTTTGTAAAATCTTTTTAAATAAAAATGATTAAAAAAAGAAATTGTGTTGATCTACAATAGAAAGTAGCTTATCTCAATTTGGTCTAGCTATTTCCCCCTTTTATTGTTAATTTCAAAGTTATGTATATATTTCATACAACTTGGTAAATTGTTACATTATTCCTCTTATTGTGTCTACATTTATTTTACTTAAAATTATACTCTTTCATTATACTTTTATCTACATCTATTGGCCAGTAGTTCTGAGTTTCGATTTAATGACTCAAGATTCAAGAGTCTGATTCAATTTATATGACTACTATTATTATTAGCCTACCTTTCTTCCAGGACTCAAAATATGTTGACAGCATGCTCCAATTATTCTGTTAGGCAAGTTGGTCTGAGAAATAATGACTGTCTGAGTTACCTAAGGAACTTCCATAGCTGAGGGTGAAGGTGAACCATTTCCCCAATCCTAGGCCAGTATCTTAGTTACTGTAACGCACTGGTACTTTGTGCATTGATCTATCTCCATTAGCAACCTTCAATTTCTTATATATTTTTGTAAAACCAGCTTTGAATGTTTGTTGGCTGTATCTTCTAATTCTGATATTTGTTGGAGGACTCTATCTGAATTTTTAAAAGCTGTTGACTCTATTAATTTTGTAGGTTTTACAGGAGCTTTCATTCTGTAGTCGTTCATTGGCTTTATAACAGTGATAAACATTTTCTTTAATATTAAAATATAAACTTTCCTTTGTGGCCCCATAGGATTTTTTATGGAACATAAATGAACATTTCTTCTCAGTTTTAATTCTATAATACAGAACTTTTCTGCTCTTATTAAATTGACTATTTTTCTACATTTGACTGAATTTCCTAGACTTTTCATGTGAATTCCACAATATTTCTTGGTACCCAGACTTGCTTCCAAATCAGTAGCTGATCTATTCCTTTTTTTTTTTTTTGTGGGGGGGAGGTAGGGGAGATTCAAAATGGAATCAAAACATTTCTCTTCCTGTTCTTCCTCCTGTAAAAATTGGGATCACCTGTATGGTCTCCCCAGTATTATGATGACTTTGGAACTAGAGATTGGGTTGTTCTGCTGAATGTCTAGTTTTTTGTTTTTTGTTTAATCTGATCTAGATCTTTTTTTTTTTTTAGAGATAATGAACATTTAATGTTAACTAATAACAGTTTAATCTTCTGATACAATATTATTAATTATTGTGCTGACAGAAGAGAAGTTTTATAAAAAGTCTCATTTAAGTCCCTACATTTTTTCCTGTCAAACTTATTATATAAAATATAAAAATTATTTTCTATTTTTTTTTTGCCAGCAATTGTATGATTTTCTGGTGCACCATAATTTAAGTGAAATATTGAAGCAAACTTCTCTGAATGTGAAATACCAAATACGTTAGATATTGAACTATAATTTAAAAAGGAAGAGGATTTCAGGAATATTGTTGGAATGGGTATCTTAGCAACACTTTGCTGGGTTGGTTTCCATATAAGCAAGAAATATTTCTAACCAATCAAAATAAGCATTTTTTTCCAGAGCAGTCCTGGTGTTACATTATGAAACAACGACATACTATGACTTCCCCTTATCAGAAAAAGAAAAAGAAAAAAGAGAGCAAGAGAGAAAAGGAAGGATGGGAGGGAGCATAAAGTTGCATAAATTTTGTATATGAATATTAACTTTATACATATGCACTAATATAAATACTGAATTAGAACTATGAAGAACATTCTGATATTTTGGGACGTTTTTAAAGAAAATTTGGTTTGGTGATCAATGTAGATATCTTCAAATTCCATCTATTTCCCTTCCCTTCCCTTCTTTTCTTTTCCTTTCCTTTCCATCTTGCAGCATGGTAGACAGCTTCAAGAAGTCTTCTTTGGGAGTTAGTCTATAGCAATGTTGTTGATCTAAGGCTATTTCAGATAAGAGTTTATGACCAAATGAAACTGGCATACCCCCTAGCCATCAGGCACTAAGCCATCTTGACAGATGGGCATAAGGGTGAGCAAGCAAGAAACCATGTTGGAGCATTTAATTTGTTAGTAAAGGGCAAAATTCCTGGACAGTATGTTAAACGTAAGTCTATAAATTAAGGGAAATGTCACTGATACCCTCTTCTGTTCCAGAATAAATTGTGAAAATGATAACATGGTTTCTGCAATTTGCAGAAGACGTACAGTTTTACTGAGATAAGTTGGCAAATGGAGTTTCAAGTCAATTTGTGATAGCTTGCTAAATATTCCCCCAGAACTCATTTGGCACTGATTAAGTGAAATGAAAGCAAGAGGGGGCATGTCCTGCTATATTGTATGTGTTAAACAAAGAAACAAAAAAATTAACATACCTTTACTTCTATATTTATTTAGTCTTTATTTCAAAAGACCAAAACCAAGCAAGCAAAGCCCTAAGATATTTTGATAGGAAAATGTCAAAGCCCCAATCTGAATATGAAACTAGTAGAAAGGGAGATGGGGATTGTATGTACTCCATTCAGCTTGTCTGACCTCCAGTAGGCAGAGCTCCATGTGGCTGGAGTTCCATGTACCTGGCACTGTGTTTCTAGAGAGTGAATCATTCAATTTAGCACTTTTTTCACAAAATGCCATCATGGGATAGCACAAGACCATTGCACACAAAAGCACCGAGACATGTAATTCACTATAAAAATTAGGTTTCCATGCATCCATGGCAACTGGTGAAAAACAAAAAGATGAAACAATAATTTCTTCTTTCTCTGAAGAAATGTGATCAGGATGGAAAATACCCATAGAATCCAAAAATATACTTTCCTATGTTACTGAAGGAATCTTCAGAATGAGGAACTTATCCTCATATTCCTACAAATACTTTATTCCTGATGTCCAGTTATCTTATTTTGTCTCGAAGCCCTTCAAGGGAGACCAGGCTAGGTAACCAAAGTCATGCAGATCAGTAGTGCTTTTATTATAAGGTTACAGTAACAGAATCTTGAATCTGAATGCACTTTCCCCCTCCTCCGTTTATTTTTGTGAGAATTAGGGAAGGTCTTGTCTGAGAGAGTTTCTCAGGTTACAGTTGTGTCCTGGACTCAGTTTTTTTTATCTAACCATTGTCTTGGTAGCGGCTCTTCCTCCTGTCCCTCAAGGCCACTCCTTCTTTCTACTACACCCTATTTGCTCTCCATTTTCTCTGGAACTGTGGTTTTATTTATTTCGTCATCTTTCTACCCCAAATCCCTCTATCCTCACTACTCCTTAACACAGCACCTTTCAGACAGTAGGACTACAAGTCTGAAGGAGACTGGGTAAAATATCTTGTGGAGCCCCCTAGTGAGCCACTCTAGGCATTCCTTCTCCCAGGAATGACAGGAAAGAATCTGGAATGAATTGTTTTTTAAAAACAGTGCAAGGCATGGAATTTGGGATCCACCTTAATAATCCAGGTCTAGCATCCTTGTTCCTTCCAGCATTGTCTATCCTGGCAGGGAATCACAAGAGTTTTATTCCAACAGATCTGAAGAGACCAGACTGGGGAAAGCTGCACTACATCATATGGTCACTACACAGTGTCATCTGGATATTAGTACAAGCTATGCAGCTTTCTAATTGCTAAAGAACAATTGCTTTCCTTATTGGAATATGAGTCAGGGCATATGTATACACACACACACTTTACAGCTTATTAAAACTGATCTAAGCTTTAAGAATTGTTTATTTCCCAGCTGAACTGAAAAACACACATTTCTCTTCCTTCCCTAAAATTAACATCACAGCTCTTGGAATGCTTAGTACTTGTAAATGTGTATAAGACTAGAGGTTAAGCCTCTTCCACATAATAGAAGAACTAGATAAGTATGCAAAGGCTTGCTTTCATACAGCACAGGCTATCCATAAATAAACCCCACTGATTCAATGGGACTTATTTCTGGGTACATGTATAAAGGACTTCAGTCCTAGATAAGTAGCCTACAAAAAGAGAATAAAGCTGGAAACAGCCCTTGGCTCCACGTATATTGACTTTGGCAATGATGCGGCATGAAACATTAAACCTCAGATAAAAATAAATGATTATCTCACAAGAAGAATGTTCTCTGTTAACTTAGTAAATGTATGCTAATTCAGTTACTAACATATAACTATGAAACATAACCAGAGATGTTATTTCTTTGGAACTTGTTTTGGAAAAGATTGCACAACCCATAAAGCAATTATTCACAAAGTACATAAAAATGCCAGCTTATGTATAATTTATACGACTAATGTTAGTTATGGTCTGTTTAATACTATTTAATGCTGCCGAATGACGTCATGCTTCCTTCTACGCAGTTTGGGGTGGGGATTAAAATAACAGTCAAAAACATTTTATAGGGTGAGAATATGTTCATTGATTTTTTTTAAAATTAATGTAGTAATTTAAAAATTAATGTAGCAATTAATGTAGTAATAAACAGCAAACATGCAACCACTGGGGAAGATATCTAAAGTGTTTGTGAACAGAGTTGCGCTGTGTAGCACATACAATGCTTACTATATAGTTATTTTAATCATCATTTACTTACTGTATTTGTGTTATCTAATATGCCTTGAGCAATTCATTTTGCCAACAGCACAGTAAATTGCTGCACAGGCTCTCCCCTTTATTAGTGGCAATTATGAAATCCAATTTTAGTTGTACTTACTACATTTCCTCCACTGCCTACGGGGCATCCCTATGGGAGGGATATGAGTTAGTGCTTCTGGTCTTAATCTTTACGTCTTTTACCCCCTAAACTCCATTTTTGTACATTTTCAGGAACACTTATATTACTCTATTTCCACCCAATGCTTTTCTCTTGCTCGTTCTCTTTCTCTATCCTTGGATAAAACTGCACAGATGAGCCAAGATATAGGAGGGTGGGACAGGATAGCAAAAGCCAATCTGACATGTAAACAATGATGCCGTGTGTCCTTTCTTAAAACGTGTACAAATTGCGCAATAGAAAAACTCCCTCTCCCAGGATGATTTTGATGCTTTTGCTTATGGCTCATATTGGCAGCCTGAGAAACCACAAAAAGGCACCAAGCCTCAACTAAAGTTCATCAAATCGGCCATAACTCATTCCTTAAATAATTTGATATTTAAATTAATGATTGGGGCCAATGCATGAACTTTTTCCCCACTGGGAACCAGTTTACTAAAATGACTGTCCAGGCACATTTACCATTTGACTGGTGAATGATCTAGCATAGGGTTCCTCTTGTGTGCCTGGTGTAGAAATCAAGTAGGCTGCTGCAGAAGTAAACTCTTTGTCAGGCTCAGTACACAGATGGAATCCCTTCCCTTTTCCTGCCAGACTTAGCAAGGTAGTAAACAACGTTGGGGGCAAGTTTTTGAGGACTTGCAGGTTTGCTTGTGATCGTCATGATTAATCACGGATGACTTACCATGCTCCTGTTAAAGTTTTCTTTTCTAATTCGTATCCAGCTCTTGCTCTTTTCTTTACAGATGTTCCCGTTATAATCCATACTAGATCATTCTGTGTGATTTCCAGGAATAACCTTCGATGAATGAGACAATTAGATTCTTATTTAGCCAACATTTCATCGAAACAATATCTACTCTAACAGTGCGTCCCTATTACAGAGGAGGTCCAAGATGATTTTGTTGCCTGATCCACTTGTTGATCCCAGCTGCGTATTACTGCATGCCATCAGGTCATGTTAGTATCTGGAGCAGGATACTCCACAACACTCTCGCTGTCCTAGGCAGTAATAGATGAAAGATGTTTACATTTAATAATTTTCTATATTTTCATTATCCCTGAAATCAACTGCCTGAACCATTCTCCTTGTATGAAGAGGTGGTCTATGTCATCACTTCTAAGGCAGCAAATATGCCATGCAAATCCAAGAAATAGGAAACTTCAACTGGAAATAATGAGAACGCTTTTCCTCTAGTTCAAGATTTTATGCAAATTCTTTTGTGTTAAATGATATCCTTAGCAGCATGCCAAAGGGGGTATTCCTCAATGAAATAGTGATGGCCTTTTAAAAATCTTTCCATCCTCAGAATAAATTGTTTATATAGGCTAAACAGACTAAGCAGTCGTTTTGGGGATGAAAAAGCCATGAAAATATATAATTCCTCCTGGAATCCTATGAAACAGCAGGAAATTCCATGAAAGAAATTTCACAGAAACTTTAAATAACTGTCAAGCATTTCTGTTTATTCTTAGGACCAAAAAAATAGTTCAACTTTGTAACCAGTAATCTATGTCAGCAAATAGTACAATGTATGAGGAGGTTAAATTTTATCAAATCCAATGTTTCCTGGAATACAGAATATTTCTGGGAACTTTCTGAACCCACGGCTTCTATTAAAGAGGTGGACACATTTTTTTCTTGTTACCTGTAACACAGCAACTAAGGATCAAGTTTCAGCTGCATTTGAATCTGCATAACTATTTGTCTTATACAATCTCATTTTAGAATGCATTCTGATTAATGGTTGTGTTACAATCTCATATGTATGTTAAAATGCCTTGTATGGAGGGAAACTGGCAATGAATAGGCGTTCCAAGCTCATATGATGGGGCAGTGGAACAAACTGCACCACTTTCATTGGGACGTATTGCAGTGTCCCTTGTGTTCTGGAATTCTGTGCAATCAAGGTTTCCAGTTGCACAAAACATAGTTATCCTATTTAGTTGGAAGTGATTATGGTTTATTTGCAGACCTTCTTGTCATAACACATGGAAGTCAGGGCTGGAGTGTTAGTTTCTGACATTGTTGAGTCATTAATATATATATATATATATATATATATATATATATATATATATATATATGAGTCTCTAGATCTGCTACCACAGCTTGATGCCAACACATCTGGAGGGCACCAATTTAAGGAAGGCTGATGTAGGCTATGATAGAAAGTTAGTACCTATTCAAGCATTTCTGAAAAATAGGGAAGTGGTGCAGTAGCAAATTCTGGAGGGATACAAAGAGTGGGATATAAGTATCATGAAGTCCAGGCGGAGGATCCTTGTCCATCCTAGACAATGATGTTATGGGCCCCATACCACACAAGGTGTCCAGAGCTGCAGTTGAAGCTATCAATCTCTTTAATAGTACATTCAATGGGAGAGCGATGAAGCAATTGAAATCCAAACATGATTGCTGAAAAGAAGAAAAAGCTGTCAGCAGGCTTCAGGGAACCCTGTGGTTTGCAGAAATACAAAAAAACAAAACAGATCCTTTAACTAAAACCTATTAAGGGGGATCTTGTCTCTTAAAAAAAAAAAAAGCACCCCAGTGAGGACTAAAATGTTATAAAACATTGAGTGAGTGTCAGCTAGAAAAGGATAGTGTAGGGAGGAAGCATGGAACACCCTGCTTGTTGCAGATGTCTAGCTAGAACTCTTTACAAGACCATTCCTCTTAGGTGAATAACATACAATAGTCTGTTGCTGGTCCCAGTGATGTGTATGTATTAAATATTAAATGATAGATTCCCCCTAGGAACTTCCCATTAAGGAGAGTGTCAGTCTCAATCACAAGGGTTTTCTTTCTGTTTAGAGAAATGTGAACTATGTCTTAGGAATATGGCAATTCACTTGGAATGTTTATGGATTAAAATCTACTGGTGAACTTTCTATATCTATTTATGTATGCAGACCTCGATGAAGTAAACAGACCGGACCACAACCTGGTTAAGCCTGAAAATACTTGGACTAATGACAATTTAATCCCATTGAATTCAGAACTAAATCAGCTTAAATTCAAGTGCCTCCTCTTAATTGGTTTTTCAATCACAGTCTTAGTGACACAGACCCTCTGCATTGTCTTTGATAATGATCCGTAAATAGTTTTATTCTGTTTTTTTTTTTCATAGGGGAAGGAAAAAAGCTCTGTTTTCAGACATTGAATGGCAAATAGCTAATGACATATTTTTAATTATGTACATGTCTTAACTAAGCAAGTAGTCAGTTTATAGTTACCTTCAATATGTAAACTACAAATTATTAGTGCATGAAAATGGCATCCAAGTTCTGTTGCTGGGGTCTAGTAATTTTGGATATTTTCCATGCTATTACTGCCTGCTCCATATACCTTTACTGGTTCTTTTTGAAATTAACTTAATGGCACTCTACAGAAATGGACTGCCTACTGAGAAAGAAAGCTTGCTTGCGAAGATGGACTAACTTCCTACTGAGAAGCACTGATTTGGCACAAACAGAGAAATGCTTTCGCATTAATTCACTTGGGTATCAAATTCTTCAAAATAAATAATTAAATGCCCTTAAGAAGGGAGCAGTCAATGATTATTTGAATCATTTGGACCCGTGCTCTTTGATTTTATATTGCATAGTTTCAAAGCCAAATGCCCCCACATTGTCTAAAACATCTCTAATAATAAAATCCTAAACTACTTCTCTGAGGCAATATTTACTAAAGACTGGGACCGAGTAAGAACATTTGAAAATGGGGCTCCCATTTTAACTAGTGAATATTGTTCACCCATATCACATATGAACCTATATCTTGTGGTTAATGATGCTCTGTGCAGAACCACGTGCATGCAAAGAAAATAGGTGTGTACACCATATGTGCAAGGCATTGGCTGTTATACTGTATTGTCTATAAATTCAGAAATACTGAATACATTTCCAGTGTTACTTAAAGGACCACAAGCCTTTTCCTCCTTGTTCATCTACTAAGCAATCCACAACTGCAAATCATGTACATATGCAATATAATATACAATTGTAAATTCATGGAAACCCCATGGAACTCAATGGGTTTTCTTTTCTGATTGCTAGACAAAAGGTTATGTGGGGAAAAAAAATTGAAATTTGTTCTTACTACTGTCCTAAATATACAAAATCTTTGCCAACTAAAAAATACCATTACTGAAAACTAACTTTTGCTTCTGATAGTTGATTTCCTCTTCAGAATGTAAGATGGTCATATAATCATTCCAGGAAATGCTTGAGAATGGAAGAACTCTTCCTCCAAACAGCTTATTGCTGTTGTAAAAGTGACTTAAAAATAGCTGGAAATTATCCTTTGGCTACTTTATACATTATGAAAAGTGCAACTCACTGAGCCCCTTCCCAGCTTTTTATTTTATTGGAGTAGGAATCCCTCCACATTATATGACATGACAGATAATTGTATACAAGGCCACTTTATTTGCACCTGGCATGGTCCTCAGAGACATTTCTACTGAGACTCTGTGTGTGTGTGTATCTATCTATCTATCTATCTATCTATCTATCTATCTATCTATCTATCTATCTATCTATCTATCCATCCATCCATCCATCCATCCATCCATCCATCCATCCATCCATCCATCCATCCATCCATCCATCCATCTATCTATCTATCTATCTATCTATCTATCTATCTATCTATCTATCTATCTATCTATCCATCCATCCATCCATCCATCCATCCATCCATCCATCCATCCATCTATCTATCTTAGCTGTTCCCAGCACTGCTCTTTTCTGGACAGAGAGCTCTGATGTTTTTTCCTGGGATCTGTTGGAGCCACTCTCTCAGCTTAGGAGTCATAGCCCCAAGTGCTCCTACCACCACTGGGACCACTTTGGTCTTTATTTCCACATTCTGTCTAGTTCCTTCTTTAGGCCCTGGTACTTTTCCAACTTCTCATACTCCTTCTTCCTGATGTTGCCGTCACTTGGTACTGCTACATCTATCACCACCTCTGTCTTCTGGTCCTTGTCTACTATCACGATGTCTGGTTGATTGGCCAGTACCTGCCTGTCTATCTGGATCTGGAAATCCCACAGGATCTTAGGCCTGTTATTCTCCACAACCTTCTGTGGAATCTCCCTTCTGGATTTGGGAGAGTCTAGCCCATACACTGTGCATCCTGTACACAATGACAGCTACTTGGTTGTGCTGTTCAGTGTATGCTGTTCCTGCCTGCATCTTAAATCCTACACTGTCTCTGAGGCCTCTCTGGACAATCTGCACCTTGGGTCCTGCCTAGTGTAGTAGATCCCTGCTTTGGATCTGGTGCTTAGTGCCTGTTCTTGTGCTGATATGATTAGTGCCTCAGTGATGATTTTTAGTCCAGCCCTTTCCAGCCACTGGTAGGATTTCCCAATGCCAGTCACCTCAGCTATCCGTCAGTGGTACATCAGGATCATGTCTTGCCATGGCACTTCCTCTGCTTGAACTTCCTTCCATGTCTGCTGTTGCGTCAGAGATTCTCTCAGCAGTTCATCTTTGGGTGCCATCTTACTGATGTACTCCTGGATGCTCTGGGTTTCAGAGCACAGGACAGTGGCTTTGACACTCACCAGACCCTGCCCACCCTCTTTCTGGCTGATGTACAATCTCTGGGTGTTGGAATTGAGGTGGAAACCTCTGTACATTGTGAGGAGCTTCTGGGTCTTCACATCGGCAGCCTCTGTGTCCTCTTCTGGCCAGCTTGCTATACTGGCAGGGTATCTGATGACTGATAGGGCGTGGGTGTTGATGGCGTGGATCTTGTTCTTCCCATTGAGCTGGCTCTTCAGGACCTGTCTTATCCTTTGGTGGTATGTGGATGCTGCTGTCTTCCTTGCCTCCTCCTCATGGTTCCCATGTGACTATGGGATATCAAGGTACTTGTAGCTGGTCTGTATGTTTGCTATGTGGCCCATTTGGAGTTCTATCCCATTGGTGCTAACTACCTTCCCACCCTTTACTATCATCCGACCACACTTCTCCAGTCTGAATGACATCCCAACGTCCTCACTGTAGATCGGTGTCAGGTGGATCAGCGAGTTGATGTCTCATTCACTCTTAATATACAGCTTGATGTCATCTATGTAGACGAGGTGGCTGATGCAACTCATCCATCCATCCATCCATCCATCCATCCATCCATCCATCCATCCATCCATCTACAATCCTCCCCAACAGAAGAACCTATACTAATGATACCAAGTTCTCTTTCTCCGTATCTGCTATCAGTTTCTCTAATAATTACCACAAAATGTTTTTCTGCCACAAGATGTATGGAACTCACTGAGTAGTTCAATTTCTTAGAAGGAATAAAATATATTATTAGAAGCTTTCAAGAAGCCCAGTTTAGGAATACCTTTAGGGCCTTCCCATTGTTCTTGATATAAGCTAGATTTAGTGATCTTTATTCAATGGTTTTGTCATCAAAAAGTGTTCTCAATACCTACAACAGGGATACTTCCTGTTATACTCCTGTTTCTCCAGTGCTGTTACCTGCAGGGATGACAAGTGGAATTATTAACAGATATAAGGCTGTAATGGTATGTGGGAATGACCATGGGAGATAGGAGAGAGAATCACAAACTGGACAATTGTTGTGTAAAAGATATTTCAATCCACAGAAGGAGAGAGGGTGAGGGGAGCATTTCAGAAGGGACCCTTTCTAGTTTACCAGAGAGTAAAAGGAAAGGAGGGGAGAAATATTTTCAGACTTTCAAGGTTCTGTTTTAAGGTAACCTTAAAATAAAGATAGAGTTAGTACTCGTAGTTGTGCTTCTTGTCTGGATTACCTTGAAGAACTAACAAGGCATCCCATCTTGCGATAGTGTTGTGTTGTAATACGGGACCCAGTGAGTTCCATCTATCTAAAAGTGAATGATTCAAAACATTTCTTTTACCTTTGGGAGATATTCCAGCAATGATTAATACATTTTTAGCGACCCATACTACTCAATGAGCTAGTTCAATTTACCTTGCTAATGGGGCTGAATATTTCAGTCTCAGGTAAGCTGTACATATTCCATTAACTATTAAACTATTTTTTCCTCAGGGACTGCCCATAAAATGTACCGCATTTTAGTAAATCCTTTTAACCCCCCTCCCATGTTACCATTTATCACATTAATACAGAACCCCCTTCGGTAAAAAGCATGACACACACATCATGGTACCATTTAGAACTCCATTTGTAATATTAACTATTAAATGAGTATTTTAAATAATTATTTAGATAATATACTTTTGACCTAAAGATCCAAGAAGTAAGGGAAACACAGAAAACAAATCTAGCCAGAGTTCAGATGTAGTGATTAACTGTATTTAACACAAAACTGTAATGCAGGAAAACAATATTAACGAAGAGTAATTTTAAGGAAAAGAATAGAATAGAAATGGGGAAAGAGACTGATAATTTAATAAGCATGGCAGATGGTTAGGAAGAAGTCATTAGGCATGCATTTATCCTCTAAATGTTTTGTAACTGAACTTCCTTATCTTTCACATCTTCTTATTATTTGACAGAGCAATGCAGATGAACTCCACTGAACTGCAGATTTCTTTGTGGTTATAGAAAGTTTTGTGATAGAGCAGTATCCTGATTTATTCTGTCCACAGCGAACCCAGATTATGATTTAGTAGCTCCATAAAAGTTTCTCCATTGTAGCATGAGAAGACATCATTACCACGTTACTTACTCCCCTTTTCATAGTTATGCTTTATTATACTTAACAACATAAGTGACAAGAAATATTTATTGCATGCAAACATCATCATAAATATTTGTATATATGTATATAAACATTCCATATTTGTAGCTCATTACATCCCTCTATATAATTCCATGTATTACAATTCAGGAAAAATTGGAAAGAAGTATGACTGTTGATTCTCTTGGAGTTCTGAGTGGTTTTTATTATTACTGAACATGAACCATTTGACTTGGATCACTTTATGGTGGCCCTGTAGAATTTTTATCTCTATCTGTGGACTTTTACAGGGTTTCATGATCTTTCCCCTTGTTCTTTATATTCCTGACATATATAAGAACCTATAAGGCAAGAATATACCAAGAAAAAGCACAACTGTGACACTGGGACGTTCTCAGATTTATCCACCATTGATGGAATTTGGAATCCTAAACTCCAAGTAAGACAATAATACTAATTAAAGTGTTACAGACACAGAGCCAGTCGGGTGTAGTGGTTAAGGAGATGGATTAGAAACTGGAAGGCTGTGACTTCTAGTCCTGCCTTAGGTATGAAAGATGGCAAGGTAACCTTAGGCCAGCCTCTTTCAGTGTTAAATGCAATTTTATACACTCTTCCCTGTGATGGGGGCGGGGGGAGGATCCTATTTTGCTACTTGCTTCTGAATAGTCCTGCATGGACGTTCTTTATTAGGTTTCTTCTAGGGGAAAAAAAAGATATGGCAGTGTATTTTTAGAAAATCCAATTCTGAATTTCTTTACTCAGTGATGACAACAGTACATCAGACCAGAAGCTACTGTACTAGCATCAGTACAGCATAGGTTTCAGACTGGCTTATGGGAAAAGGAACAGAGAGCTCTAAAACAGTTAAATTCTATTCAGAACTTCAGGTGTGTATGGGATATTCAGGGAGGGGTGGCATCTCTGGTGGAGGGGCCTTCTGTGCCCTTTCTACGGTTGCTTGTTCAGCTTTGGTCCCCCTCTGGCACTCAGCTCTCACTTGTGGCTCCAAGTAGTTGTAACATGTGCAGCGACCACACCCCAGTAAACCATCTCGGCAGATGGGCCAAACCAAGTGAGGCTAACCAATGGTCTTCAACTCTTGGTGAGGTAGCGGATTTGTCTATCCCACCTTGTGAAGTCTGGCCCTGGCAGATTGAGTGGAAGAGACTGATCAACAGTCCAATGATCAAGAATGCAGGCCCTGCAGATGTTATGTGGAACTAAGAGCACGACAAGACACCTAGGCATCCTGGTCATCCACTGCAGCAGGAGAGGTTTCCAGTTGTAATGGTTCTCCGGGCCACTGGATTAAGGTCTCTTATGCCAAGAGAGTGGAACTGCCCCTGTGCAATGGCTGCTCCACTGAAAACTTCATCACGCACAGGTTTCTGTTGTGCAATTCATCTTTATCTACAACTCATCTTCAAATCACCACAGTCCAAACCTAATTCATTGAGCCCTGTGATGATGGGGAATGTCAAAGCAACAGGTGGAGATGACCACTGGCAGTTGTAAACACAAACCTGCGTGTGGATGGCCCTTGGAACAGTGGTTGTTCATCTCAGTACCTGGGACAGCAGAGATGTCCAGCAGCATCCAGGGTGACTGGGCAGCCCTTCTAGGATAACACTGCCCACCCTCGCATGAGGGAGGGGATTAGAAAAGGTACCTAAACATTGCCTGCCCCACAACATCTGGCTAGCTATCCGCAGCTGGCAGATCATCTCCTTAGTGGTCAAGCATCAATAAAAACAAAATATCCCCCCCCCCTCATTTTTGGAGTCTGGGACATCTGCACCTTGCTGAAGAGAGGCAAGGTGTCAAGGCCTGAAAGACGAACGGTACTCATAGGAGCTGAACTTTGCAGTTATAACATTGACATTGCTGCACTCAGTGAGACCAGACTGGCAGACGAATGTTCATTACAGGAAGCAGCAAGTAGATATAGATTCTTTTGGAAAGAGAAACCACAGACTGACAACAGGACTCATGGAATAGGATTTGCAATCAAAATTGCTCTGCTGTAGAACATTTCTACTCTACTCACTGGAATAAATTAACATGTTATGAAGTTCTGCTTTCCTCTCAGCAAGTCCTGGTACAACACCATTGTCAGCATCTATGTATCAATCCTCATGAGTCCAGACAAAGACAAGGAAAGTTTCTATGGGGACCTGGACCAGATTATTTGAACAAGTAACAAACTCATCATTCTGAGCAACTTCAGTGCTAGGGTGGGGACAAACTGGGATGGAGTCCTTGGGAGATATGTGGTGGGAAAACTAAATAGCAATAACCTGTTGCTTCTGAGCAAATATGCCGAGCACAACCTGTGCATCACTAACACAATGTTCAGACTTGCAAACAAGTATAAAACTACCTGGATGTGTCTCCTGTCCCAGCACTGGCACCTACTTGACTATGTCATAGTATGTCAGTGCAACCTTAAAGATGTCACCATCACCTGAGCCATGCAAGGTGCTGAGTGCTGGACAGATCACAAGCTTTTCCAGTTGGTCCTGAACCTGCACATAGCCCCCTTACATTGTAAGTAATCAAGGACTGTCAGAAAGTCATTCAGCATCAGCAGACTCAAGACCCAGGCCAAGTCCAACATTTCCAAGATGTACTTAATGAAAAACTCTCCGGCAATTTACTGCTTGTAGGAACTTGTTCTGAAAAGTGGATACAGTTTAAAGAGGTCATCACATAGACTGCAACAACTGTACTTGGACTGAAAACCCAGCCACATCAAGATTGGTTTGATGAAAACCATGAGGCCATTTCAGCAGCCCTTCAGGCCAAGAACAAGGTCTATGCGGACTGGCAGAATGATCCATCATCTGTCTCAAAGAAAGACAAGTCTTCTTTTGTGCTTCTGACACACAAAGACAGTGCTCCTTTGTGCTCCTGGCGCACAAAGACAGTGATATGCAGTTGATGCTGAACAAATTTTCAGTAGCTGCTATGCTCTTTGACCTGACTATAAGCCTGAACAAGATTGAAGTACTTTACTAGCCTGTGCCAAATGCCAGCCCCGTAGAACCAAAAATCACTGTTGATGATACCCAGCTGACAAATGTAAACAGCTTCAAATACTTGGGAAGCATCATCTTGTGTAATGGGTCTTTGGATAAAGAAATTGACTCCAGGATCAGCAAGGCCAGTCAGGCACTGGGGCAGCTGCGTACTAGAGTACTCAATCAACACAACATCCATATCTTCACAAAGCTGAAAGTCTACAGAGCTGGGCTATCCCTTCTCTCCTACATGGATGTGAGTCCTGGATTCTGTACTGAAGGCACATCAAACAACCGGAGAAATTTCACATGCATGCTGTCCACTCTGTCCTCAGCATTCATTGGCAATTGAGTCTCTGATTATTGGAGCCCAGATGCAATGGTTGGGACATGTCATCAGAATGGATAACCGCTGTATGCCTTGCCAGTTGCTCTGTAGTGTATTGGAGTCTGGGAAGAGACCTCAAGGTTGACCTCACAAGCACTATAAAGATGCTGAGGAAACCCTACACCACTGTGACATCCAGCCAAGAGAACTAGAAGCTGCAGCTGCTGACAGAACCTGCTGGCAAGCCCTGTGCTATGAAGCCTCCACCAGTTTGAAGGCAGGTGCTGCCAAAAACTGATAGGAAACTGTGAGCGGCATCACAGAATAACACCCACAGTTACTGCAACAACCTCTAGTGCCCCCATTGTTCTAGACTCTGCGGTTCCTGACTGGGACTGCAGAGCAACCTCCGTGTCCACAGATGAACTGCACATCAGCATGTCTTCTGCAAACCTGAAGGACTACCATAATTCAGAACTTCAAATTGTCCAAGCAGATTGCCTTATGGAGAACTTTGGAAGTACAAAGTCACCTGCCTGCATCTTATTTCTTGGCCCGTCAAAATGATTACATGTATTCATTCTGCAAATGATGGTGCACCATGTATTTTAATCGAGACCTTGGTCTCCTGCTCCCAGCCCTTATAATCAGATCCCACTCTTCCAGCAAAGGCTTTTATTGATGCCCTATTTTTTTTCCTGCAACATATGAGCATGTCACTAAATTGGAGAATAGTTCCCTTTGTTAGATTTCCCAGGCAGGCAGGAGAAATCCTTAGACAATTTCACGTATGAAGCCAGTTAATTGCTTTAGATGGTGGAACAATCACAAGTATTTGGACCTATCATATGACAGACATTCATAAACTATGGGAAAGACATATTTGTCAATAAAATGAACCACAGAAGAGCAAATTATTTTAGTATGGAAAAAGACTTCCACTTAAGTCAAGGTATCACAATTACACTGATGATTGACATAGCTTTAACTAGCTCTCAATAGCAAAACAAAAAACAAAAAAACCTAAAGTTGCAGCTTTCTTCACCTCCAGTATCCAGGACCTGCCTATAACCAGAAAGTAAATCTCAAGATACCGTCAAATTGAATAAAAAATGAAAATTTAAATTATATATATTTTTTATTTTAAGACAGATAGGCTCATAATAGAAAAAGATCATCAAAAACAATGGAAAGAAATAATTGTTAATTTCTACAGTACCTTGAAACAGAAGCCCATGAGAATAAATCGAATAAGGATACTATTAAAATTTCCTCTTTTATTATATCTTCCCTGCCAGAGTAATTGTTGCTGTGTCCAATGTATGCAGGAGACAATTTACTAGCTGTTTTCTATTAGTTTTTAGGATTAATATATACATGACTAAAATGAATCGGAAGCTTGTCCCTGGTTAATTAAGTTACTGAAATGTCATAGATACGTTTCAGTAAGTGATTTTTAAAACTGGTTATAAAAAAGACTTCGATGCTTATTGATATGATTTTAAGATACATGTATACATTTATTTATTGCAAACATGGTGAGGAAAAACCTGCTCAGATGAGAACAGTGATTGCCTTATAACAGTATGACAAACGATAATCACATATTGTGCTACTTGGGTTTTAAACCAGAAGTAGTTTTACTCAAGTCAACTTACTGGAGATACCCTAAGAAAGGAATCAACAACACAGGGCCACTGGGCATTAGTGAGGCCATGGAATTTCCTCTGCTACTTGCATGGCTTCCTGCCCTACCTATCTTTAATAATTACATTTTATTTTTCATAAAACTTCAAAGCTAGCTGGCTGAAGACCTAGGTGCCACTTTCTAACATAATCTTTATTTACAAGAATGTTTCCAGTATATGCTCTAAGTGCATTTTCAGTTGTTGTTGTTTTTTAATGTAGCTTTGTTTTAAATTGGATTCACCAATCCAGAGAAGAAGACAAAAGTTTGCTACAGGGTAGAGAGCATCTAGAACATTCTCACCTCTTCTGACCTTCTCATTGTGGACCTTCTCCTTCTTTGTGAGTGGACACATCACCTTAAGAATCATGCAATTGCTTAATGACAAAATGTCACTCTGCTCATCATCTGCAGTACTTTTAGGGATGCTTGATAGAATCACAGTATTAAAATAGTTTATATTTTACATAGCACTCTTACATAGCACAGAGTTAAATCCCTGGCAGATGGCTATCCCATCCTTGCTTGAATACACAAGAGAAGTCTACTATTTTCCAGGGTAAATAAAACTAGTTTGTTTTTTTTTTAGTTTATGGCCATTACATTATTTATTTATTTATTTATTTATTTATTTATTTATTTATTTATTAAATTTCTCCCCCTCCCATCTCCCCCCAATGGGGGACTCTGGGCGACTCACACAAAACATTAAAACCATAAATACATATAAGTACATAAAACATCAAAATTTAAAAAACATTACTAAAAAAGAGGAAAATTAAATAACTAATAAACAAATAAATAAATAATATCCTATTATTACATTTCTTTTCTTGTGACTTCGTGTGTTCCAGAATTCCTGATATAATCCTCGTACTGAATCATAGTGAGTCATAATCTTCAGCTTCCAGCAGGGTAGCTCAAAGGAACATCTGGGGCAAAGTATGCCAGCTACTCTGCTAAATAGTATTTCAAGTTTTTTTAAAAAAATAAAGGAAGTATTTCTTTGTACAGTACACATTCTACCACCACAATGGAAACAGTCTGTTCTTCTAACTCCAGAAGGTATCTGGAGTTCTGTCTCTACCTGTCTTTTCAAAGCATTTGGAATGATTCATTAATGTCTGTTTGTGTGAATGAATTACTCTGTATTGCCTGAACAAAGAATGTAGAATCATTAGAATAAATCAAGCATCCAGAAAGTGGCACAGTCAGTTGTAACTGGAATACTCTAGACCTTATGAAAAACCTGCTGAACCTGTAAGACAGGGCATGTACTGTGATGATGTCCAAATGATATGAGCATGATTATGTCATCATGCAAATGCTACAATGATGTACTTGTGTCACAATGACTGACCCAGTTTCATAAATTGTGGCATTTGCACGATGATGTTATCACACATGTGGCATCCTCCTCCTCCTTTGCTTCCTCTGTGGATACCTGTCCACTGTGCTACCTTCAAAACAGACTGCTCCTCAGAAAATCACAGAAGACAGATCCATCCTTCCAGCCAGCCACACTATCAAACAAGCTTGTCATATTCTGACCTCAGATGCTTATCCAGATGCACATTCAGTTAAAAATAGTCTGGATGTCATCCATCCACTGTGCTCTGCTTCCAATGGTATATGATACCCAAATGTCTACCCACCTCCTTTCTCCCTCAAATAATGTTTTGCCCTGGGCCAAGTCCCCACTAATGAATTAGCATCTTCAGAGTATCAACCCAGCCATCACTGCAGTGACATGAAGCCTGGGTCACTGCTGCTATTTTGGCACTGCAGTATTTGGATGACAAGAATACTATAACTTACTAGTGGAGAAATGACATAGACTATCTGGTGTGATATTGTCTCCACTTTCTTGAGAAAGAAAGAAAGAAAGAAAGAAAGAAAGAAAGAAAGAAAGAAAGAAAGAAAGAAAGAAAGAAAGAAAGAAAGAGAGAAAGAGAGAGAGAGAGAGGAAGGAAGGAAGGAAGGAAGGAAGGAAGGAAGGAAGGAAGGAAGGAAGGAAGGAAGGAAGGAAGGAAGGAAGGAAGGAAGGCAGGCAGGCAGGCAGGCAGGCAGGAAGGCAGGAAGGCAGGAAGGCAGGAAGGAAGGAAGGAAGGAAGGAAGCGAGCTGGAGCAGGAACAAACAATGGCTCTAACCACAGGTTGACCCTCTCCCTCCAAGAAACCAAAAAGCCCTAAGGTTTTCTTTTCCTCTCTAAGGACTTTTCCCCATTTGCACTTCACCAAGGCACAAACATGCCCTGGCAACATATTCTTTCTTCTGTGTCACCATCAGGTTTCCTCCTCTCATCCCCAGTCCATGATTGAGACTGACTCAAATTGTCCTTAGCTGTATCGATGTTAAAGTAGGATTTGCCCCTTTGTTCCAACTCTAGCCAAGGGCAGCCTCAAGGTATATAACATTTGTTAGTCTTTGTCATCCATTAACTTGGAGGGATTTCGAGTGACTGCAGTGACTTGAAACAAAGGCAATAGAAGTGGGCTAGAGATCAGCAAAGGGGGCATCAAATTTCATGCTGATATTATGTGGACTGAGCACCAACTCAGCAACAGGAAAGGCCATAAGAAAGCTCACATGCTTATAAAGCACTAAACTTTGTGAAATTTTGCTAAGCACTTGATAAATAATAAGATCACTTTAGTGGGCTAATGTGCATTATTTCTGATAAAAGCCAGACTTCTACATCTGCTGAGAAATCTTCTCTGTTTGCCTAGCTCAAATAAGAATACCTGGTTTCAAGAGAAAGGTGAGAGCAAAATGTTATTATTTTATTATAATATATTAATGCATTAGATCCAATGAAATTGGATCTCTGAACCTGAAAAGATTCTGTTAATGAATTCAGCTAAAATATTAATGCAACATCCTGCAAGCAAAGGAAATACTTCCAGTTCCTTGAATTGACTTGGATTAATTATGAGCGTGATGAATTGTGCTCAAACCTATGTAAATATATGTGTGCCTGAGATTCAAGTCCAGTGAAAATATGGCTATGTTTTAGTGGACCAGGGTAACATATTTCATATAGTAAAAGTTGTGAGGGAAGAGGAGTGATATTTATGGAGTGCAAAGCACTGTGGGATTTTGTGGGAAACCATATATATATTCAGCTTGTCAGAAAACATCTTAATATTTACTCTTGCAATCCCTGTGCTAGGGTTTTCTAAACCTAAAGCTTTCATTAGCCCACTCACCAGATATAAAGCATTTGCAAGACTGTTGAAAGAGACGCTTTCAGGAATGGCCCTTTGCAAAGAGGAAGAGAGGGCATCTTTGGCTTAGCCTAGCATGAGCTTTAAAAACATAGGCGTTTTGTTTTTAAATACAGCCCTTTTTGAATCAGGATAATTTCACAGGTGATAATTATAGGAGATCTTGATATTTTAGTCACCTTTTGCTGCAGCAGCAACGAACCTGAATGTCTGATATACATATAAATACATATATCCATCTTTAAGCACTTTTATACAGATATTAGTTGCCAGGGATCCTAGAATTATTTCTTCACTTCTTTAAAGACCTTTATGCACATGTTATGTATCTATACATTCCCCAGAACAGCCAGGGGAAGACAATCACTCTTTGTCTGATTGAAATAAATACGACAGGTTAGTCCTGACTAACTTAAATTCCACTGATTTTATTTGGTTCAATCCTGGGTCTATTCTGCTGTATTTCTTGCAACTGTTCTTCTAGCAACTGATAACTTCCAGACATTGCAACGATATTACTTTCGCATCACCTTTTGTAAATCCCTGAGTGTTGTCTTCCTCTTTTCTTAAAATGTAGATATGCAACCATCATCCCAATGATGAGCAGAAGTTTCTTAAAAAGAGGAAAAAGATGATGCACATCTCTGAGTTCACATTTAAGAATGCCATCTTTCTTGGAAATGCACATTCTTGACATACATTGTTTACATTACATATCTTCATAACTCCTAAAAATATACTTGTTAATAAAACTGCTCAGTTATCATAACTAGTTTTTATAATCCTGCTACCTCTGATTTTTTTTTTTTCACCCAGAATACAAAATATTGTTCTCTGCAGTTCCCGGCTTTGTCTGAGCCACATTAGGTCTTGACAAGCAATGTAGTGGTTTACGATTGCTTGCATTTTCTGTATCCTACTGGTTCACAAATGTATAGTAACAAACAAAGCAGTACATTTTATGATCTCCTTCTTTTTGTCCCCAAAGATCCACCCTCTTTTTTTCAATAATGTGTAGTTTTAGAAATGGAAAATAAATACACAAGCCTTGCTTAAAATATAAATGTAGGATTTGGGCTTTTTTGGGGGGCTAAATAAATGTTTTTGATCCATACCGCATGCACAATATGCTACATTACAGCAGGTTAATTCTATATTAAATATAATCAAAAACACAACATGGGGGCCGTCACACTGACATGGTGTGATAGGTACTTTAATACTGCTCAGCAGGAGCCCTTGTTATATTTTTTATATGTTAGTAGATGTCTACTTAGAATTGATCAAACCTTTCCTTCTGAAACATATATGCCAACACCTCCACAACACACTATAAACTAGACTCTCAGAAAACAATAATGATGCTTATCAGTCACTCGCCTTGAGTTTGCTTGTGAAAAACCTCTAGCTGGTATGCTATTGGAGCTCTTAAAACATAGATCTTTTGCTGCACTGATAATTCACTCACAGCTTGAGATTGATGACTATGTGAAGTCCATAAAAGATGTTACCACTATATTTTCTTCTTATGATTTATTTTATCATGTTGTCAAGGTTTGCAGAAAACAAGAAACAAATCAATGAATGTCATGCTTAAATATTAAAGAAGGCTGTAATACACAATTTTATTCAGATGCCTTATTCAATCTTGTGGTTCTGGAAAGGGTAGTGGCAGCAAAGCTTTTATTTGAATTACTTTTGGAAAAATTAATTTAGTGTGAATGTTGAATTGTGAGTGGCAAAAGGGTAGCTAACCTTATTTATTTTAGGAAGAATGTGCCGTTTCTCTGCCTCTTGGAAGAGCAGCTTCAGAAAGGGAAGGGAAATGCCAGAGCTGAATTTTGTAACAGAATTGTTTAATTTAAAGTGCCTTCTTTTTAAATTATAACAGAGGGCTGACACTGCCTGAAGAGCATGTAAACTGGCACACAGTACCAGTTACTCTTTCCTAATTACCAGCTTGACATTGCATCTTATCCCTTGGTGAGAGAGTAAAAGGCAGAGGAGACTCATATTATAACAGATTTTGAGGCAATGCCTACAGCTGCACAATATTTCAAAATTGGTCGTTTCATGTCTAATATTCCCTTTACATGTGTTCTCAGAGTTCAAACACACAGGTTTGATTTTTTTTCCAGCTCCTTTTAAAAAAACACAAACCATATTTTTTAATTAAGGGCGGTAAAAATTACATCTGAGAATCTATTAGCTGAAAATTCCATCCGAATACTGAGCTTTGAAATGTGACAGAGAGGTATGGACAATTGGAGTCGGTATGACCAGAATGAGGAGATGGCTATGGATGTGCAATAGCACGTGTAGATCAGAAGTTTCTTCACTGATCTGTGGGATAAGTTAAAAGGTAAGTTAACACATAGTTGTGAGGATCGGGTGAAAAAGAAACAAAGATCCTTGACAATTTCTGAGCATCATCAGGAAGACCTTTTCAGTTTCAGATCATGTTTCCGGTGTCCCTTTCTCTCCCTTCTCTCCTTTTTTTCTTGCACGTGGAGGGTTATTTTAGCAAACATGTGCCACTGTTAAGTGAAATATATTTGGACTTTCTTCTTTTCAACAAGGCAATCAACAGCTGTTTTAATTGAATGAGGCTCTTGTTTACATCTGGGGGAGGCATTTCCTTCAGTTTTTCAGTTTCTTTTGGTTAAAGACCAGTATAGAACAAAACAATCAGCAAGCCATTTAAAAATAAAAAGAGGAAGGCCAGATATAAAACACATTCTTGTTTTTGTCAAGGGCCGCATTCCTGCTAGAGCAGTGTTTTTCAAACTTCGCAACCTTAAGATGTGTGGACTTCAACTCTTAGAATTCCCCAGCCACCTTGCTGGCTGGGGAATTCTAGGAGTTGAAGTCCACACATCTTAAAGTTGTCAAGTTTGAAAAACACTGTGCTAGAGAAACTACTGGGCATTGCATGGCATTGACAGGACTGAATCCATTGGTGGGTGGAGCCAGGGCCAAAAGGGGGTGGGGCTGGACAGGTGGTCTCTTTCCATTTTGTATCTGACTTTTCCCTCTTCCTTCATCTTCACTAGCAGACTGCTAAGCAAGAGTTAGTTTGCTTTTCCTAGAAAGAATTGATTTGCTTTTGAATGTCCTGCTTGAAAGGACTTTAGAAATTAGGCTAAGTGCCACATAGAATGATGCCAGGGGGGTACAGGTTGCCAACTCTGATTCATCATGTTCAGCAATGGTAATCTTCTGGGAGGTGTAGTTCATTATCTGCAGTTCAAATAAGCAGAATCAATATTTATCACACCATTCATCCAAGACCCTTTGGGCACCATCAAGAGGTTATCCCATTTTATCTCCACAATTACCCTTTAAGGCATACCAAAACTGGGATCTTCATAACCTAAATACAAGACTAACTCAATGTTATGACTTACTGTTGGATGGAAGAAGGTTATTCTGAGATGGCTGTCAGAAAACAAGACATGAAATTATAGTATGTTTATGTAGCAGAGAAAGGCATCTCTAAAGCTACCTATATCAAGTAATATTTCTTTAGGATAACCAGAAATAATACAGAAATGTACTGGAGACTCCTTAGGTTTTCAACCATTTTCCTTGCAGTCTTCTGCTTATTCAGTCACTTCCTTTTCTTTTTCCTGTGCTATGGGATAGACATTATCATGAGAGCCACTGTGGTGTAGTGGGTAAGCTGTTGGACAAGGATCAGGAAGATTCAGATTCTAATTCTCCTTCAGCCATGGAAGCTCAGTGAGTGACTGAATCAGTCCTTCACTCAGGCCAGCTTACCTCACAGGAATATTGTTGTGGGGAAAACTAGGAGGAGGAGCTGCCTAAGCTTCTGAATGAAAGACAGGATAGAAATCTAATAAATGCAATCAATGATTAAAAAAAAAGTGGCTTAATGCCTCTACAAAAACTGATCCCCTCTTTGACCCCATAACAGCTCCTCTTTTCTTTTTGATCTGGCGAAAGCTTATCTTCCCCTTTGCCAGATAAAAAAGAGAGAACAAGTAGTGTATTTATTTCTTATTTTTTAAAAATATAATTTATATGGATGCCCATCTCACAGCCGTGACTCTGGCAGTGTACCAGGACTAGTTAACTAGCTTTAGCTAGGTGCAGTTGCTAAGGCTCTTTGGCACTGCCTTGTTGGAATATGGAACATGGCTGTAGAGGTACTCGCTCTTATGGTAATTTCCCAGCATCCCATTCAGAGATGCTCAGAGCAGAATACTTTTTTTTCTTTTTTAAAGGAACCAAATAATTTATTTTACGCAAATTCAGATTATTTGTCCATGTAGCCCAGTATGTTCTACTCTCAGTCTCTTCATTGTCTTATCCACAGGACTTGCCCATCACCTGCTGGGTAATGTCCTGAATAGAATGGAACCAGGTTATCCAAGAATCTGACTCCTTCCCTCTCTGTCTCTTTCTCTCAGAGAGGATGCCCTGCTGTCCATTATCACGGCTTGCTGATATTCATTTAGAAGTACTACCCTTTGTTGAATGTTTTTTCTTATTATTATTAAAAGTGAAAACATCTTTAACTGGGGTAAAATGCATACAAGCCTTCATTGCATTGAAGGCATTTGTCACTCAGCAGCGAGGCAGAAATTAAGTGTACAAAAATGCATATTAGAAGAAAAGTGCATGTATACACACAAATGCTAAATGTTTGGGCTGACTTAAGCACACTAGGGAAAGTGACATCAACCTGCTGAAACCTCCATCTTTAACCAGTTAAAGGTTTAAACATTTCACCCTGATTCATCTTATGTTTTTTTGCGTGTCATGTTGTTTAAGTTGTGTGCCAATTCTGGAGTTTGAGGAAGGGATACCATTAAAATTACCTCCCCCAGAGCCAGGTTTGGGGTCCCATAATCTTGTGGATCCCAAAGGAAATGCTACACATCCAGGAGGATCCATGAGAGAGGGATCAAAAAAATCAAGATGGCAGCCAAGGGATATATAAACATTGGTCTTTGTTTTGGGCCCATGCTTAAGTTAGAGTAATGCCTGAAGGATTACACAGCAGACCATTCTAACACTAGGAGGGAGGGAGGGAGGGAGGGAGGGAGGGAGGGAGGACTTAGTTTTATAATGTTCGAAGTCAGAACTAGGACTAGCACCCAGCTTCCTTGATAGTTTCCTGGATCCCATTATCTGGGTAAGGTCTACTACTAGTGTAGGATCCTTCTTTAAATATTTCATTCCATCCAAGAATTCAACCAGTGTTATACAGCTGGACGTATTAGGGGCACTGTGAGATTGGAAGGTGGCAACCCAACTGGAGTACTGCCCTGTCAAGCAAGCCCCACCCCCACCAGAAGGTTACCCTAATCCTAAAAATTTCTTATTTCCTAATCCTAACCCTAAACTAACCCTAACCCCAACCTAACCCTCTGAGGAATAAAATTTTGATGGCAATTAGGTGGGCTGCCACTGTGTACTAGTTTCTCCAGTAATTGAAAATGTTTTTATTCATCTGGGCTTCCTCTTGAATTCATCACCTGACCTCATTGTTGTACATTTATTTGTAAATTGGTTGCACTGTCTTTATTCTTGTGTCACGAGTGCTGTAATCTTCTTGGTTTTTGTTTTTAACTGGGAAGCACATCTAAAAATGCTGCAAGTCCATAGAGTGAGCAAACAAACAAACAAACATTTCTAAAGCTGTATTTTCCAATGCACTCCTATAAATATAATTCAGAAATAAGCACCACTGAATTCAGGAATAATTTTGCTTGGTTAGCAGATACAGGATTGCCCTTTTAATGTTTAAAACAGAACGTTGAGGAAGAAGGGGAAAAAAGGCAACAGCAGGTTTCTGAGTATACATGCCACAACAAACCACCGAGACATTTTGTATCTGTGTCCTTTTGTGTGCAGTTCACATTTGTTTGGAGGAGAATGTTGGGTACGCAGACAGACGTGTGAGCCCTCTTGCCTGCAAGCATTTTCAGATCTAATGTTGCTGCTGAGGCCCTAATTGCGAAGAAAACTAGTTGGCCTACACCTGCCCACTCAATAGCCCCATCCTATGTTAATGGAACTTCCTCTCAGTAAGCAAGCACAGGATGTCAGCCTGCTTCTTTGAAATATTTTTCATAGCAAATACCCCTTGTTTGCTCTCCAGAGATGGATCAGATATTGAGTCAGTAGATTAGGATAAATCATTGTCACCTGCTTCTACCAGATCAGGCCTTGAAAACCATGAGCAGGATTTTAATTAATTATATTTGATGCTTTAATTTACCGGGAGACTGTAAAAGCAAAATGAAAATATATTTATCTGGAGTCTTTATAAGGTAACAGAATGCATCTACAACATAGTATTAAAAATAAAATACATTGGATTATACAGTTTTTGAGCATAGTATTTAAATTAACCCTAGAACGATTCTTAGGGAATCAAATTTGTAACACGCAACACAATTTCTGCAGCTTATTCTCTGCATACGTTATTGTTTATTATAACAGTGGGGCTGGCAAACGAAGGTAACGTTGATCAATCTTTTCTTCTGCCATGGCCCAGCAGCTTGAAAATTGGCAGTCAGATTAAAATTACAGAAATAAAGAAACAGAACCTTTATTAAAAAACAAAACAGAACTGCTACACAGCTTAAAAGTAATATAATTTTAAAAATAGAACTTTGTGCTTATAGTTAGAACTGGCAACAAATAAAAGTATAAAACTGGAGAGTTGGAAGTTACCTCAAAATTTATCTAGCTTAAATCCCCTGTTCAAGGAGAAAACCTACTGTGCCATTTTACCCTCCTTTGTTGGAATACATTTTACTTCGCTGATTAGATTTAGATGATGTACTTCAAGTAAAGTTTGAGTAGTATAGAATGTGTGCTTTAGTATGGCGGTCATTCCTGTCTCCCTCTTTTTGATATGGTGGAACTCTATGGAATAAGGGAGAGACATCTCCTTCCAATTATTATATACTCATTGGTTTGTTTGTAGAAAAGTAAAACCCACATGTACATGATTATTTGTTCTCTTTAGTTAATGAGTATGATCAGAAAGTATGCATTTTCTTTCACTGATGACAAAAACTGGAAAAGACAACATGAGTAGCTTAACTTGCCATCTTTTAGATGTGTTAGGCTACAAGCATAAGATTTTCCAACCAGCCTGGGTAAGAATTCTGGGAGCTTTAGTTCTACGCCATCTGGAAAATAGGAGACTAGTGAAAAGTGGATAAATTATTTTATCTCCAAAATCCTGAATTGTGAATCCCGACACACAATTACAGTAGTCCAGCTCCAGTAGGGCAGGTGGACACCCCAACTAGCTCAACTAGCTCTATCTAGATCCTCTTGCCTGCCTCCTTATAGATACCAAGCAAATTGTAAAATTGGCTTTCAGTCTCCTCCTTAGTCAGTCAGGAGGCTCAGTCTTGTCTTTCAGGAGTTGCTAGTCCCTTAATCAGCCTGTCTTGTTTTTGTAGAAGAATATCTGCAGGGTGTGGTCAAAAAGTCAAGATGGTGGCTCCAATGGACAACAACAGGGCCTTGAAGCTTCATTTGCACTATGGTGGCCCCCATCTCAACTTCTTTGGCCATGCCTTGTGAACACCCCTCTTATAATAATAATAATAATAATAACAACAACAACAACAACAGCAGCAGCAGCAGCAGCAGCCACCGCCAGTACACAGACACACACACACACACACTAGCAGACAAATCAGATAACAACAAGACCTGACAATGTCTAAGAGCAGGAAAGTTGAAGAAAGAGACAGAGGGGCTAACTCTGGCCTCAGAAGACCAAACCTTAAGAACAAATGCATACAAAGCCAGAATCGAGAAGACAGCAATAAACAGCAAATGCTGCCTCTGCAAAGAAGCTGAAGAAACAGTGGACCACCTAGTCAGCTGCTGCAAGAAGATTGCACACACTGACTACAGCAACAGCATGACAAAGTAACAACAATGGTGCATTGGAATATCTGCACAAAATACCATTTGCCTGCAAGCACGAACTGGCGGGACCACAAAACAGACGAAGTAACATAAAATGAAGAAGCTAAAGTGCTCTAGGACTTTAGAATTCAGACAAGCAGCAGCCACATAACACCGCAGACTTAACAATGATTGATAAGAAAGACAAAAAAGTCTGGCTAGTGGACATTGCAATACCTGAAGACAGCAGAATAGAAGAGAAAGAACTGGAGAAAGTCACAAAATACAAAGACCTGCAAATAGAAATAGAACGACTGTGGCAAAAGGAAGCAAAGATAGTACCAATAGTAATAGGCACCTTGGGTGCAATCTCAAACATCTGGAGCACCACTTGAACACCATCAGCATTGACAAAATCACCACCAGTCAATTGCAAAAGGCAGCTTTACTTGGAACAACTTACATCTTGCGATGATACCTTTAACACCATCAAACAACAACATCTGCCTATCCCAGGTCCTTGGGAAGGACTTGATAAGTGGATAAAAATGCCAAATCCAGCCTAAAATCTGGCTGACTGTGCGGCCAACAACAATAATTTATTAAACTTGTATGTTGCCCAACTCTCAATGACTCTGAGCAGTTCACAACAATCAAACAAAGAAATCACAATAAGTCAATAAAACATAAAGGGTAAAGCAAAAGATGGCAAGCATGATGAAGTAAGGGGCCTCACTGTCTCTCCCAAAGGGCTGGGTGAAGAGCCAGGTCTTCACCACTCTTCTGAACAATAGCAGAGTGGGAGTCATCCAGATCTCAGGGGGAACCTCATTCCAGAGGGCAGGCACTGCTAAAAAAAAGAGAAAACAAATTTCCCCCCACAAATACTCACATGCACACCATAGACTGTTTTGTAGGCTGCTAAAAGTGATGGTGCTAAAATGATAAAATTTGCATTGTGACTTCATGGGGCAGCCCCTGTCTTCTCCTACTTGTGTCCCAACTTTGAAGGCAAATTCATAAGACACCAGGTTTAATTCCTGGCGTCATGACACACATTTTGCCACTTCCACCCCATGCATTCTATGGGTGCCAGTGATACGCATGTAGCTTTTTTTCTTTGTGAACCAGAGAGGGAAGAGCTATTCTTTGCTTGTGATGAAAAAGGAACAAAAGGGCAAGAGAAAGCAATATTGGATTAAGGTTTGGCTTCGTAACTGGATTCTTACGGAATTCATTGACCAATCAGGAACTCAGAGAAGCAGCAAAAATATTTGTCTCTCTCAGTCAAGAATCCTGTGGTTTAGTCTTAGTCAAGCTTCAGCTACACAGTGTTCCTGAGTGCCAGAGCATTGTTCCCTCCCAAAATATGCCTGCAGTATCCCCAAATTACATTATCTTTAAATTGTGCTTTAAAAAATGACTGAAATCTAGCAAGATGCCAATAGTGTGAGGTTATATGATCATAAGTAAGGCCTGAAGAGCTTGGCAGCCCCTGACCCAGACTCATGGCTGAATTGCTGTTGTTGCAGCTTTGGAGCTTTGATTTTTGCAACATGTTTCTGCTTAGGCAAGCCCATATGTTGCCATGGCAGGTTCACTTTGGAGAGGAGGAATACAGGAGGTACGGACAAAGCTGTCTCATTTATTTGGAAGGGAGAAGAAAACAGTGAGATGAAGATGCCAATTGGCTTTTTGGACAGAGAAGCTATGGTTTTAATCACAAAGCTTAAAATGTTCATGAGCAGAGAGAAAATATTGAAATTCTAAAAAGAGATGATAAAAATACTATTGAGCAAGCTGTCTTCTCCTTCGTACTGTTGTATGTGTGTTTGTGCATATGTATGAACGTGTGCTTGTGTGTGTAGTATGTGTATGGGGAAAAGTAGAGAAAAGTAAGAATGGGCAAATTTGATTCCCTGGTTAGTAGGGAACCTGGAAAAAGATCTGAGATCATTCTTAGCAAGAGAATAGCTACTAGTTTCCAGGCCTAATAACCATTTCAACAGCTTATTCCATGTGTCATAAAAATGCTTCTGCTTGATTCTGGAAAACCTTGTACATATCTATACAAGGAAATAACATCCCTAAACATGTTCTTAATTATAGTTTCAGTTTTCTCTTTGTAATAATAAGCTCCCAGCAATCGAGGTTCTCTACACACCCTCACCTCACTTGGTCCTGGTAAATATCCTCCCTCTCCAACTGCTCTGGTCTGGGGTCTTTAACCCTTCACAAAATGTGAACAAGGTCAGCACATGAGTCTCTTGGCTTTTGCTGGGGTTGTTTGTTTTTAAAATCCAACAGATCTGCAGCCTTCCATGAGAAGTATGCCAAAAGAAAGTTGCTTACTAAGCAAATAAATACAAGTGACTCAAATAACTAAGTCAAGTCAGATGATATAGCAGACATGAGAGTGGCATAAATCTGGTTTGTGGACAAATTCTGAATAAGAATTTGGTCACTTTTCTGTGTAAGTTAGAGGGGAGACAAAGGGTAAGCTCCAGGTCCCTGCTCAACATGAACTCTCTCGTAGTCTTTGGGTAAGTATGTCCTTTTCTTTTTCAAGGCTTCTTCTGCAACAGGGGAATCTTTGAAAACTTTGTTTGGCATCGCAGATCGCAAGGCTGAATAACATAACTGCTTCCAAGCACTTGCCATTTTTCAAGCATTTTTGTAATACATAATTAAAATTTCCTACAGCCAGGTTCCTTTCCTTTCCTTTCCTTTCCTTTCCTTTCCTTTCCTTTCCTCTCCTCTCCTCTCCTCTCCTCCCCTCCCCTTCCTTTTTAAAAAAGAAAATACTATAATTTACTATCTCCTTGTTATTATTCATGGCATATCCTGCTCTCCACCACTAATTTTTCTATGTTCAGGAATCCTAAATATCTGGTGATAAAGCCTGAATGCCAGTGACTAAATGGACATGTGGTTTTCTGGGCAGTAATGCGGAGGGTTTTTTTTTCCCCCTTTACTTCCCAGTTTAGCTTGAAACTATAAATTTCCTGGGGGTATCCTACCCAACACCAAACCAGATCCAACCCTGCTTAGCTGTTTCCAGTTTAGCTTACATTGGCTAGGTCCTGCCAATTAATGAGTGTTTCCTCCTGTGAGAGATGGATAAAATATGTTATTATTGACAAAGAAATAGTAGCTTGAGCATGGTAAGAGTGCAGCTGTGTGAGAGACAAGGAAGTAGTGTTAAATGTTATGGTTACCAAATAGTGGCCGATGGAGAGGAAGTTGTCTCCTTGTGTGGGACAATGTAAATAAAAACTAATTTAACCTGGGGCAGTCTTTATCAGTATAATGCAATTAGCTGAAACCTTGAGCAAATTACCATAGACTTGCAATGGATGAGGTGGGAGGGACCAGGAAGAAATCATAGAGCGGCCGGAAAGACTGTACACCCTGAGTACCTTAGCCAATGGGGAAAAGGGGAGGGACTTGCGATCGGGAATGTATATAATTAGGCCGGAGTGTGTATGTGGGTGTGGCTTCTTATTGGCAACGAAGCCCACCAGCCTTTGCAAACGCTTCCAATAAACTTTACTTCTGACTAACCCAGAGAGATTTATGGTGCTTGTTTCACACACTCCCAATTTAGCAGAACGTTGCCCTTCTATAACACAGAAAGCAACTAGACTCATATAAACGTTTATCTTTCTTCCTAATTTAAGTATATACTACTCAGGTAGACAATCTGATTTCCTCTTTTGGTTTATTCATGGAGGAAATGGATTATTTCCAAATCTTTCTAGCCACAGAAATATTATTAATAACTGTTTTTATAGAATCAGGAAAAGACAGGAAGATAGTTTAGCTACAGCCTGCTCCTGAAAGCCAGATTTTTCAACTGTAGAATTCCCAGTGAAATTAATCTTGCAACTGAACCTTTGGTTATGGGTTCATGCATAGTGAAGTCATCTCATCCAGCAGTCTTTGTCTAGTCACATACTGTGCATTTCAGCAAAAGAAACTCAGTAGCCATTTTAGCTATATTCCACTTAAAATTGTATATTTTTCTTTCACAATTTTATTCTTAAAGGCATCCCAGGGTGGTGGCTGTAAATGGCCTTTAGAGTTTATGCAAAGGCTTTTTTGTCCCCTTTTAAAGAATATTTAAGATGTCAACAACGAAGAGAAAGGCCACCTAGAAAGACTTCAGTGATTTTGGAAAATTGTTACTTGAACTTTTGCACAGGTCAACTCTATTTCCATCCAGCCATCTAGGTGTACTGGCAAATTTCCTAGAGCTGTTTTTGTAGGAAATGAGGTGGTAAAGATTAAACATTCTGGTAGTGTGATTTTACATAACATCTTTAACAAAAAAAAAAAGCCATATGTATGGCACAATGATGGCTGATAAATTTCTACCTGTATTATTGTAAACTGCTGTTCTTTCCTGCATAATATTTGGACAGCATGATCGTGCACATAAATTCTGAACACTGTAGGATATGAATTGGATGGGATTGAAAGCAGCCAAAGTTCTATGATCCAATGAGGAGAGATTCTCATAGGTAGACAACAATGAATGAACATTTGTTTTTCATTAGTATCTCCTTCAGCATTTCTTACACTAGAACTTAGAGCTGCTATTTCAAGTTGGAAGAAGTGGGGAGGATTCATCAGTGTGGAAGTTCAAAAAGTAGACTGGAATACAAGGGGTGGTAATAATGTATTATGTAACCATGGATATTTATATATGCTTATATATTTTGGTCCAGAACCAATGAAAGTTTGGCAAAGAAACTGGGCAAGACTGAACTTAAATTTTGGACTCTTGTTTTTTTCTTTGAAGACCCAGGTCTAAAATGGCAAATGCTTTCAAATAGTCTGTTTCAAAAATATTAAATCTTTCAAAATATTGCCACTTCTATGAAAACCTGTGGTTACAGATCTAATTCAGCAAAGCAGCTTAGAAATTAAGATAGAAGCATTTTGATGCTGCCCTGGATTATATTAGGTATAGTATATTACTACAGGAAAACTGAAATTAGGAATTTAGACAGCAAGCAGTTGATAAATGATCAAAATATATGTTGCTAGAATTTTAATGATAGTGTAGAAATCGCTTGTAATTTAACTTGAACTCTTAAAGAAAAAACAAATGATAATCTGATTAAAAAAGCTCTGGAAGATGCCGTGGTTGCCAACCAAATGTTCTCTCCTTCCCGTTCCCCAACTCCTATCTCTTCCCCAATAGCTGCTTATTTTATTCCCTGCTTAGTCTCAAGAATTTTGTTAGATTTCCATGTGAAGTTTTCTCTTTCTTTCTCCAGATGGAACAGTATTCTGAAGTAAATTATCCTGCAAACTTAGAAGTGATATGCACATCCCATTAATCAAGGGGAGAATATGCCCCTCTAGCCAATTTTAGAAGGTATGTCCTCATGATGTCTCATCTCCAGCCCACAGTGGAAGTAGACTTAATTGGCTGTTTCAAAATAGTGTTTTCCATCTTGTACCATAACAAGTTTTACCATGTCCGTTATCTGTGATGCCTTATTTATGAATGGGTGAGGATGCAATGAGGGGCTGGCATCTGTCAAACTCTTGTTGGTTGGTTGAGACTGATGCACACAAATACCCTCCCCTTTAATCACTTACCACAGCCTTCTATGGCAATTTTGACTTGGGCTGCAGAAGAAACCAGGCAGCTGGTTTCCAAGGAGACATCTGACATGTAATGCCTGATAGTAGCTTTGCTTTATGTAGACTTCTTATGTACACTGGCATATCGCTGTTTGGGAAGACCACTAGACCTTCACTAAACCTGTCATTAAACATGTATTCAGCAGAATTCCAGTAGACCTGTCTGTTTTAAAAAGGCTGCCAGTTGATTTAAATAAGAAAAGGGTTGTGTTATTGGTCCTGTCTCAAATGATGTCATTAAATGTCAAATGATGTTTTCTGCTGCCTCTGATGACAAAGAGTTTGGTATGGCCGTGCTTTCTACTATTTTTTATTACTTTGGGAGGGAGACAGTGCCATTTGGCTTCTTCTGCTCTAATTCTACTCTATTCTAATACCATTTTGTGTACTCCATGGGATACTTCTGGGTGATGCTGATCATGGCCACTCACTGCCAACATTGCTTTTCATTGCTGGTCTTATTAGTTTGAGATATTTGGAAACTGGTATGAAATTGACAAGAATGCTACCAGTTTCCCCTTCCAGCCCAAGCCACTGGTAGATTAGTAAACCTCTGTCAAATCATACTCCAGCTGACATAATCCAGTTTATAGCGTGAACTACAGACCAGGATGAAGGAGAGAGAAGCTTTATTAATATGCTGTTAGCAAGCTCCCTACCAATTCATCTTCATTCTGCATCCATTATCTGTCCCACTAACTTGCCAACTGAGCTATTTTTGGAGAGAATGTTCAGAAATAGCCTGACTGACAAGTTACACTTATGGAACACCATCACACCAGAGATGCCATAAGGTGGCTAAAGTCATCCTAAGCACTCAAGCACACTCATACACACCTGCCCCACCACACTTCAGATGACTCTTGGTAGGAGGGCAAACAAAGCCAAAGGAATCTACTAATCGCTGCTCTTATATTATCCTATAGTTGTTCATTCTCACTCTCAGAGATAATTTGCTTCCCCAGAAAGAGCTGGCTTGCAATTGCAGTTTTGGGGGGAGGGGTGGATCTTCAAAGGTGGTCCCATGTACAACAGTTTACAGTAATGTAATCTAGAGATAATAAGAGCATGAATGACCAGTGCAAAAGTCCTCCTGGTCACAGTCTTCTGCTCTTTGAGCAGGAACCCTAAATCCAGGAGGATCCTCAGATTGCAAGCCTGCTGTTTCTGGGGAAGCACAACCCCATCAAATGCCAGAGAAGGTGCAGTCCTGGAATCAGACAGCCTCTGAATCAGCAGCCAGTCCATCTTGTTTGGGTTGGGTTGTTTTCCCCATCCAGATCCCAACAGCCTCCTGACCCTGGGTGTGACTTCCCTTGTATCCTCCAACAGGTCCAGGATAAAGATGTATGATGGAATATATTTGCATACTGATGATTTCTCATCCCAAATGTAGCATTCAGAAGTCTACATAAGCTGCTTCACTTTGCTGATAGAAGGGATTCATGTGAGGTTCTTAATAAATGTCACCCTATTTGGGTCTGCTAAGGGCTGTTCAGTTCTGAAAATTTTCCTGGTTCAATCCCTGGCTTCATCAATTAAAAATGTCAGGTACCATGTAAAGGTGAAAGACCCTTTGCATGAGACTCTGAAAAACTTCTGCTACTCAGAGTAGTCAGTTCAGAGCTAGATAGAAAAACAATCTGATCTCATAGAAGACATCATCCTCTATTCGTGACATTAGGTTGTATCCTGCCATGTGTAACTTTGGAATCTAAAATGGTTCAGTCTAGAAACAGTTTTCCTTCAATCTCCTGTCAGTCAAATAAATCTACATTTGCTAAACAATAGCATAAATGATAGCTCAATAAGTAAAGCATGCAAATGGTTCCTTCGTATAGTTCTGCATGTCACTTAGAAGAAGGAAAGTACTGAACAATTTGAAACTGTCATTTAAAACTGTCATTTGAAACTGTCATTTGAAATTGTCATTTGAATTTGAACTTCAAATTGTTCAAAGCAAGTAAGCAAATATTTTATCAATCAAATAACAAATCTGTTCTATATATATATATATATATATATATATATATGACTTAAACAATATCTCAGTGTCTATATTCAGTTAATTGCAACAGATGAATCAGGCCACCTTCAAAATCTCCTTGTAAGTTTCCTTTTTTTGAAAAAAAAAAAAACCTGGGCAATTTATTGAGTTACTGGGATGTAGTGGAGAGGATGAAGAGTTTTATGTCCGTATGTGCATGTACAGATAGAACTAAAACCAAATCTTATTTGTTTGATGAATAGAAAGTTAATGTTTTGGTTTTCTTCAGGGACAATATTTAAAAGAAACAGGGAGTAGTGGATTAAAAAGTGTGCAAGTAATGCACAAACCATGAAATTAAATTAGTTCCTCCCAGGAAGCCAAATTTTGGTGAATACTGTAGAGGAAAGGTAGGAAGAAAATATTTTAAGCTGAGGCTGCCCTTAATAAGCTTCAGTAATTAATTGCAAATTGCTCGTTAAGCCTGGAAAAAAAGCATTATTTTTTGCTTACTGTTCTGCACATGAAATGAAAGGAATGAGGGGTTAATTAATAATGTATAAGATTTATTTAAAAGGGAAGGGGGAGAAAGAGAGGGAGCAGACAAGAAAAAGGAAACATTTGATACCTGCATTGTGCAGGAAACACGTATAGTGGACTGGCTATACTCTCCTTCCCACCAGCTGTTTTGTACATTTCTTTGTCCAGCTCTGAGTAAAGAAAAACATCTTAAAATTGTGGAGCAGGAGATATTTGGATCCCTCTATATAATTAAATATGGTATCTTGTGCCTGTCATTGCTATGCTCTGAAGGAGGGCCTGGCTGTTCCATGCTGGAAGAGGAAACAGGCAATCCTGGAAGTTTTGAGATCCCGGGTCACACAGTAGCTCTCAGGTGCCATTATAGTAGTCTTGGATCATACTTATAGTAGTCAAGTAGTAGTAGAGCTATATAGAGAAATAATCTTATCTGGTAAAAGATATCCTCTGATCATGACGTCAGGTTGTATCTTGTCTTGCGTAACCTTGACATCTAAAATGATAGAATCTAGAAACAATTTTCCTTTAATCTCCAATTAGTATCACATAAACTCTGTCTTCCCCATCCCAAATAAACGTTTTGTGGAAACTAGGATGACGAGAAGGATCCAACCCATATTGGGAGACATACAGCTGAGTTTGAGGCCACTAGTCCTGATGTGTACCTTACATTTTGTGTTCAGGCATTGTGAATGATTTGCATGCTATCCCTTTAAGCATTGAGCAACCTCTCACATGTTTTGTCTTAGCTTAGGAGTGGGCAACCTGCAAACTACATATGGCATACAAGTCTCTTGTCTGTGACCTATACAGATTCCTAACTTTTTGCCAACAGTTTAGAAAACAAGCAAACAAGGAAAATATGCAAGAAAAAAGTCCTGATATACACCATTAACTGATTAGTCTATCATCATCATCATCACCACCACCACTACCTTCTGCCAAAATGGAAAAAATGCTGAAAATTCTGAGCAAGCTCCCTCTAGTCATACAGTCACATCACTGTCACACCTTATGGCTTGAGCAAACTCATTAAAAATGGTTGCCTCTTTAATGCTATTTATTAATACAGAGTTGTGTAGAAGCCTGAAAGTAGAAGTAGTTGCTTTAAAGAGGTGCTGCATTCATACTCCTAATTATTCTAAGGCACCTCATCTGAATTATAATCAGAGCATGCACAGCCATAACAGCAACAGTAATACTAACAACAATCGTTATAAAGGGAAGCTCTTTTTTATGGACCTTTTTATGGAAGCAAAATCCATATAAAATTCCATTTTATGGAAGCAAGATATGAAGTTGCCTAAACTTCTTGTTGACATCATGACTTTCTTTTTACTGAATGAAAGTTTTTTACTTTCTTTTTACTTGTTTTTGTTAAGTTGTTGCATTAATAATGCATCACTTAAAAAATAACAATATACTCAATATCTTCATATTACAGCTGTGTTTACACTTAGCATGCTAAGCATAACTTGCTGAATTTACCCCAACTGCCTGGGTTCATACAACCTCTGAACACAACCAACTACTTTTCAGCATAGCTTGTTGTGTTAACCCAGACTTCATATTGGAAGCCCTGGGACTCGCAATTAGAAAAGATCAATTCAGAATCAGTCTGGGAGACTGTAAGACTTTTTAGAGGAGAAAGTATCTAAATTGCATATCCAGTCAAGATTTAATTCAAGCTTATTGGAAAAGGGGATTGGTATGCAACCAGATTTTGTTTATCTAGAGCAAACTTTGGCTGGGTTTGAGCAATATGCTTAACCACATCAGTCCAAGATATAGTAGTCAAGCTTGCACAACATGTGGAGCATTGTTAGTTTTAATTTTAGTTATTTGTTAATGCTTAGCACATAGTGCAAAATATTGTGCAAAATCATCATCACATTGTTCAAAGTATTGTGGAAACCAGAAAATGGATTAAACATGTTGTGTGAATCCAGCCTTTGAGGCCTAAATAATACCCAATCCTTCAAAAGCCTCGAGAGTCAGCATGCTATTACTGGTAGGAAAGGGGGGGGGGGATTTGTAATCTCTGATTACAGAGATGTAGATGTTTCCCAACACTGAGCAGACCATTGTTTCATTTATCCTGTTTCCAGGAAGTGATGGCCTCCTATGAGGAAGAGGCTGTGTTTGCAAGACTCATTCACCCATGGATAACTGAATTTACATGACACCAAATCATATGAAGACCATCCAGTCAGAGTTCATATCCATCATCTCCAGCCTGGAAGTGATGGGAGTTGGTCTCTTGAGCTTCTAGAGTGCAATACAAAAAGTCCACACCATTGGACAACATTTAAATACAATTAATGGTAGTATTAATACTAGTCTTAATATAATGATTCAGGGCGGTCACACAATTTCATTTATTATTATATGGTGCCATGGCTTCACAAAGTTTTAAGAACACTTTCATTAGTTTAAAATGTGGCTGGCTTGTTTGTGGGTCAGTGTACCTTATGAGCATATTCAGACCAAAACAGTTGTTTCTGATTGCCAAATTTCAATTTCAAATTGTTAGATATTTAATTTATTGTTATTGGATTTTTACTGCCAGGGAAGGGAAGGAACACTTGTGGAATTTTCTGCCCCAGTTGCCAAAATGACTAGAATGGCTTTGAGTTGGGGGATGGAGGCATTTGCTTTACTTCAGCAAAATGTTTTTGGCCAGCTCTGTCTCAGAACAAAATCTGCTGCTTCTAGCTTAGAGGGTGCCTTTTTCCAGGAATCTGTGTAAACATAGCCTTCGCGCTATTGTGACTCAATTGCAGATGCTCCCCAGGTGGAACAGGATAATTATAAAGCCCATGAGAATTGGTAAAATCAGAGAAGTCTTTATGTCAAGATCTGTAACATTTGATGCATGTACATTTTGCTGAGATAAATTTGGCTACACGCTCAGTTCAGTGCTAAGTTAAACATCAGGAGGCAAGGATGTTTAATGTGGATAAAGAGGAGTATTACTTATGGCAGTAAATGCAGGAAGCTGAACAAATGGATATTTAAATTGAAAATGGTAGAAATATCCTAGTTATACCAGGCTTATGTAGGAGAATAGCACAGTTCCGAAAGGAAGATTATCGGATTCTTCGCCATTTAAAATTGGGTCAAACTTGCACAAGGCATATTATTTAGAATGTCTAAACTGCAGCAAACAGTAATGCTCTGGAAATAAAATTCACTTAAGGAGGGATTGATAGCATTGCTTTTTATTTTTTTTAAAAAACTCTTTTACCTGCATTGATGGTGATCATGCATACCATGTTTTTTGAAATCCCTGATTTGCACTTTGCCAAAGTCAGCTTTGCCTGTCTGATTCAGAGATTTAGAAGGGGCCTACTGACCCTCCTTCTCCTTTTGAGGTCCACAGTATTTGAACAAGTGACAGACCTTCTCCTGGCAGCCTTTGGAAGTTTTTATATCCTTTTTATAAGGAAAATATCCTCACTATAAGATCTGTACAGCTGTGGAAGTGTCTACCTATAGAAGTTTTGGATTCTTCATCTCCAGAGATTTTTAGGATGGGGTTGCATGGTTTATGCGGTTGTCTTGTACATTGTAGCAGGTTGTGCTAAATGATCTTTGTGGTCCCTTCCATCTCTACAATGTTATACTTTTAAAATAATCAAAGCTTCATATTCCGGCCAGCCTTTGGCTCTAGTTGCTGTGCGTACTGATCTTTGGACATGTATCATTGTTTTATATAGTCTTATAGCTCCAGTTCCCAAACTGTGCACTGTGGAACCCCAGGGTACCACAGCAAACTCACAGAGGGGCCATGGGATATTTTACTACTTAATAAACAGAACTGTTAGTGAGTTTACTGTGGTGCCCCAGGGTGCTGCAGTGCACAGTTTGGGAACCACTCGGGTCACCATGAACAAATTACTGAGATACTAAGGGCACCATGAACTGATAAAGTTTGGAAATCTCTATTTTACAGTGTTTATTTTTGCATTATTTTTGTTTTGTTTTCTTACTTTGTTATATACTGCCCAGAGTTGTACGTTTGGAGTGGTTAACAAACATAGTAAATAAATAGATATTATTTCTGCTGCACCTGATCACCTTCTGATGTGGGATTGGCTGGATCATCATTCTTCATCTGTTCTAGAACTAATCCAGAATAAATCAAGTTTTTCAGAAGTAGTTGTGCCTAGAACATTAACAAGATTTCCAGAGTCTACAACAGCCTGCTTCTAGCCTGGTAGCCTTCAAATGTGTTGGGGGAGCAGCTGCCAAAATTCATCATCTAGGATGGCTATCAGAGAGTGCCAGTCTGAGGGATGCTGGCCTAGAAGCTGAGATCTTGAAGCAATCACAAATGGAGTCTTCTGCCTTGGTTACTAAACAACTGTAAAGGTTGGAGGAGACACATCTTCTCCTATGTTTCTGAACAACATGTAAACTGTTGTTGTCTCCAGGAAAAAGCTGAGCTTGGCAAGCAGAGCAAACCACCCTTGCAATAATGATATGCTATAACATTATTGTAAGGATTATTAAGGCAGTTCCTGTGAAAACTGTGAAATAAAGTATGAGCTCCATAGGATAAAACTGTGGGTCCAGAGACATGCTGCCCCTGAAACTGAAGTTCCAGTGAACTGACCTGGCAATTTTTTTTAATTGAATAATATTTCAGAAATCATTTAATTTCTCAATTAAATACCATCAACACTAGTAGCTCTTATCGCATCTTGAGCAGTGAATTCTATACATTTATTACATACCATAAAGAGAGCTTTCTTCTATCTAAGCTGCATTTCAATGGCTCTGGATTTAAGGTAAAGGAGAATGAACATTTTGTCTTGCTTAACAACTACTTGTTCAGTGACTGTTTGAACTTATGATGGTACTGAATGAGTGGTACTTATTACCGGTCCTCAAAGTTCTAGCCATTGCAGCATCCCCGTGGTCTCGTGTTTGCCTTCCAGGAGCTTGGTGACCAGCTCACAATTATAACATTGCAGCATCCTGTGCTCATGTGATGACCATTTGTGACCTTCACTTCTGGCTTCTTACAAGCAAAGTCAATGTGGAAGCCAGCAGGAGGTTGCAAATGGCGACCACGTAACTTTGTGTTAAACAACATTGCAGGTTTCACTTAATGATGGCAATTGGAAGTGCTGGAACTGCTGTCACTAAGCAGCACAGTCACATGATGTCATGCTTTCCAATCACGTTGTTGAGCGACGGAAATTCTGGTTCCAATAACTAACTGAGGACTACCTGTGCTTGCTTCATCATTTTATATGACCTCTTATGCCCTTGCCCTAGTAATCTTTTTTGTTAAACCTGAAAAGCCCAAATATTTTGGATTCTTTGCCTACTTAGAATTTCATTGTCCCTTCATTGAGTTTGGCAATATCCTTTATTTATTCATTAGATTTACATCCTGTCTTTCCTCTTGGAACTCTTAATGGCATACATAGTACTCCCTCCTCCAAGCTTTCCTCACAACAACATTAACATCTCCATACTGTTGAATTAATTTTAATTTATAATTCTTCATCCAGCCCATTACTGGTATCAGGCAAGTGTTCAAGAGAGCCATACCATTTCCTGAGGATGTTCAAGAGATAAATAGATCTGGGTGTCATCTGTAAACTGAGAGCATGTAGCTCCAAATCTCTTGATGTTCTCCCTCAACAGTTTCATGTATATATTGAAAAGCATTGACATCAGTGTGGAGCCATGAGGTACATAATGTAACATAATAGTTCCCATTCTGTGGAAGAATTCTGTCCAAGCAACGGCATTTGAAACCATCTGAAAGATAGAAATAGAACCACTGGAAGACCATGCTACCTATCCCCAATCTCTCAGGTGATTCAGAAGGATACCATGGTCAATGGTATCAAAAGCTGCTGAGAGGTCAAGAAGAACCAACAGACTGATGCTCCCTCTTTTGATTCCCAAACAAAGATAATCCATCAGGCTGACTAAGGTAGTTTGAACCGCATAGCCTGCCCTGAAGCTAGTTGTTAATAGGCCAATGATTGCTTGGGGTTGAGAAGCCTCTACTTGCTCAAATTGTCCAACCATGGAAGGTTATCAGCGGGCCTGCAATGGCCCATCTCTGAGGGATCCAAGGAAGCAGAGTGGGTGGGTGTGTGGGTGGTGGTGGTGGTGTTAAGGAGTTATGACTTCATGATGCAAAAACCATGACTTACTTACTGTGTCAGATGTCAGAATGAAAATATGTAAAGGTGGAATTTTTAAAAGATTAAGTATTATCCTGCTTAGGGTTTTCCTCCTCTGGAATAGCATACTGTCAGAGAGACAAGGATGACCCCAACCCTGTTAGTATTTTGGAAGACTGTTAAGTCCTGGTTCTCCCAGAGTGCTTTTGGGGATGGAAAGGATATGTGAATTAGCTGTTTCTGAGGTTGAGAGGAGGCACCAGTTGGACTGATGGTTAAGTTTATTATTTATTACGTATTCTGCTGCATTCAATGTATTATTGATTATTGTTTATTATTGTTTTACCTTTTATGCTTTAGATTGAATTCCTGGAAATGGAAATTTTGAGCCCCTTAGAGTTTGGGGATTAAAACAGCAAAAAAGCCCTAGAAAACAAATAAGCACATGAATAGATCCAGGACTTAACTATGTAGTAAGTGGACACAAAATTATATTAGTCACAAAAAGAGATAATTTTTTGGCTTGCTAGCTTTCCTATTTGGGAGTCATCCAAATACATTTTTACAGAAAAGGTTTAATACTTAATCTTTTAAAAATGTTTATGAAGTTTTAAATTTGATCTACATGTCAAATTATTCGTAAAGCAGTATGTCAAGCCCCTAAGAGTAGCTCACAGCCAAGGACGCTAGAGTCTCACACAATCTCACTAGTCAGGTTTATTGCAAGGAAAAAGAGGTTAAGAAGCTTGGAAAAGGATAGGTGTATTGTAGCCTCATTTATCAGTGATTATGTTAAAGCAAGGCCTCCTTGATGTCTTTGATCCTTTTTCTAAGTTCTCATGACTAACAGGGGAGGTTGACACCCACGAGATATAAAGGAATGTCCACCTACTCTTGTTTTGCAATATTTTGGAAACCATTCCCATTTTTAGGCTCAGAGAATTTTGTTAGACAGTGCATGTGATAAAGAGGGTTAGAAAACAGAAGTTTTAAAAAAGGAACCTATTTTCCACATTTTGCTGGAAAGAATACATATATCCTTATCTGCATATATCTTAGGCTTCTTCTATATTTGGGGGGGGGGGGTTGATCTAAGGCTGGTCTACTCTTGCAAGTCCCCAAATACCATGGATTTTCTGGAAGTTATTTTAATCCTGAGTTGAATAACTTCAGGAAGTTGATTGACTCAGCTGCTACTCCTGAGGAAACAAAGTGACAATCGATTAGCTGCATTTCCTCTAGCTCCCCATTGTTGAGAACTCTCAGCTTGTCCTGCTTCTTAGATCTGGGATTGTCCCTCCCATCCTGATGTGAAAGTATTTCAGGATGCCCCTATACTATGCCCAGATTTAGCTTGTTATTCTTCTTGTGGCTGCAAGGAAAGAGGTGGGGTGTTATCTAGATGCTGTGTTTAGTGCTCCCCTGTGGGCAAGCTGGAGGGAATATTAGCTAGCTTAAATGGGGGAGGGTATGAGCACTGTAGGACACAAAAAGGTGGCTAACAGTTGGAGGCCAGTAACTAAGTTGAAAGTTCTTTAATATGCCTAACTCATTCTAGATTAGTCAAGTGGCACTCCAAATAGGAATGCATGGGTGCCCCATCATCTCACTACAGCTTGGTTGTGGAAAAGAGGGCTACAATATGGAAAGAAGGCAAGACCTTCACATTCACAGCCCTTTAAAGATGGACTAAGAAATCTCATCTTGGCTGAAGATTCTAGCCAAATGCTAATTTCTATATCTTGTGAGAGAGTGAAACTAGTATGGCCTTCATAAAACTTTCCTTACATGCTTTTGCTTCAGATTAATCTGGAAGCAACTTGAAGAGACCAATTTTAGATTGACAAAGTATTCACCAATGCAGAAAGCTCAGACTTGAGCCAACTTCTGGAAGATAACCATAGCTTCTCAAACAAGTGATAGAAAGAATAACAACTCCCTTAGTTGTTAATTAATTTTACTGTAAATTAATACAGTTTTAGCTAAGTTATACTTCAAGATCAGTGTTTGTGCCTTCCTTGTTGATTAGAATACATGTTCTAGTGCAGAATTTCCTAAGCTGGTGTCTTCAGCTCCCACAATTTCCAGTTCAATGGTCATTCAGCTCCCAGAATTAAGAGGCCAGTTGGAAGCCAGGGGATTGACATAAGTAAACCTAGGTATATCATTTAATTTAATATCTACCTCATAATCTGTTTAATATTAAAAACAAGCATTAAGGTAGTTGCACTAGTACATATGACCTTTCTGCCTTATTGTATCATCTCATCTCCTCTATCATTGCTAGTGCACAAAATCAGAGCCTGTAGTTTGGGTCTGAAGATTTATAAAATTGGGTGACACATGGCCCCAGCACTCTCTTCATGCATCCATGTGGAAATGCTTATAGTCTGGGCAAATTTGCCGAAATATTATATCAGTACGTAGGATAATTTCCTCAGCCTGCAAAACAGTATCTGTTTGTAACTTGGAGGATGTTATTCGTTTCAGGGCTTCCATCCTGCATACTTCTGCTATTGCCAATGAAATTCCTACATGGCACAACATATTGGCTCATTCAGCAATCACAAGCAATTAACATTTTATTTCTTTTTTTAATGTCCTTGTTGGTTTTTCATTTTGTAGTCATTCTTGCTATCAAAAATAGAGCCCTGAAACGGGAATTGTGTGTGTGGGTTTTTAAAAATCAAATGAAACTGGGATTTGCAGAATTCTTAAAGGAATCAGTGAATTGTACAAAAATGCCTTTAACAAATGCTACTAGTCTGCAGACTACATGGTGCTTAACCCTGCATTAGCTTAAGACGATGTAACTGCTGTACAACATAGAGTGCATGGCTAATGCTACTTAATCTCTACTAAACCTACCCAGCATATATTAATAATATATATCCCTGCTGTTACTGTAAGAGTATATAAAATGGGTTACCTCCCAACAAAGAGAGGGGAACTGCTGAAAGAATAATGTAAAACATATCATCCCAGCAAATAAATATTTATTTGTAATATGCCATATCTTGTTAACATAAAATTAAAACAACAACAATAGGATTGAATGAAAAATGTCTGCAATTTAAGCCTTACCTAAATATGGTTGTAGAAATATTTAAACATTTGAAGGGGGGATTGGAAAGTAGGTCCTTTAAGTTCTTAGTTGCTGCTGGGAATGAATAACCTCTCTCTGTACAGTGATCCTGAGGAACTCCTTGGATTTCTGAGGAACTCTAGGAGGTGAAACATCAGAAGAGCTGCCTAGAAAGACAGAGCAATTTCAACCAAATGTGCACAAACCTACATTAGGTCCACATTGTGGTGTTAAGGTCAGCAAAATGTAATTATTTTTCCATTCCAATCACATCTGTAAAATGACATCTTCCTTTTTTAAGGGATGGACCATTTTAGAGAAGGTGGAGCATGATGAACATCCAAAGAATGCTATAGTGAATATTTTAGGCAACTAACAAAATCACTTGGATGTATTTTGAGCTGGACTCTGGCTGGGTAGATCTTGCTGCAATGGCTGAAGCAGAGTCCTACTTGGTTATTTGGGAAGAGTTTGAACTTATGAATCTAAAAGAAATGGCTACCAACATTGGTATGTTAGATATTCATCCCTCCTGGTTGGCCAACACCACCCAGGGTTAGGGGTGGTGTTGGCCAACCAGGAGGTGATTTGTGCTGGGTGGTAAATTCATTCTTGAATGAGGGGAGTGGTTCCATCTGCCTTCCGTCACTATTATCCTGCCTTGACCAGGATAATCGTAATGCATCTCTCCTGGTCCTACTTCTCAACAGCTTTCAATTTAATTTATTACAATATTTTTCTGGACTGCCCCAGAGAATTGGGAGAGAGCTTGTAATACAGTGGTTCTCCTTTCTCCAGGTTGGTTCCAGTTGGGTTTTGATGTGGGGGAGAGATTGAGCTTCAGGGCCCTGCTTTACAGGGTTCCTCTGGGTTGTTAGTCTCCCCAGTCCTATTTTACATCTACATGATGTTGTTGGGCAAGATCATAAGGTGACAAAAGGTCAGGTATCATCAGTATGCAGATAATACCCATTTGTATCAGTTATCATTGAGGTCCTGTCCTGATGCTTGGAGGATGTTAACATCTGTAATGTTGGAGGATAAGAATGGATAGGAACAAAGCCAGACACACCTATGCAGTTAACAAGTTAACAAATATATTAGTGCAAATATATTTTGCACTAAGCTCGCTGTTTTTTGCTATGCCAGCTTAGTGCAAAATATATTTACAAGATTTTTAGTGAATATATTTTTGTAAATATCTATATCTATAGCAACCAAGCATAAATATGTACATTCATAAATGTAACTATACATTATAGTACCAAATCTTTACTAAATGACTTAATTTTCTACTCACTTTATAAGACAAACACTTAGCTGCTAGTTCCTGCTTCCTCCACACTTACTTATCTTCAGAACTGACTTAGGAATACTAACAACTTTTCTCCTTTACACACTTTTGCCCAGTTATCCAGCACCTGAACCACCTGGAGTTTGCTTTCCACTATCTAGAGCCCAGGGCTGTGCTTTCCTTTCTGCGGGCTGTTTTTGCAAATTCCGTTTTTGGCTTCAGTTGCCTCAGGCTCCTTCCCCATTCTTCTCCCTGGCTGGGATTCTCTGGCCCTTGGCTTTCCCAACCACTGTCTCCACTGCTTCCCATTCCATTCAGACATCTATCACTCTAGCAGCATCTCCTGCCAAACCTAGAAGAACCCTCCATGCCTTTCTACCTACCTGCTCTGGCTTCTTTTATACTTTCTTCCTTTGAAACTTATGTTCCAGTTTGCAGGTGATTCTACATAAACCTTTCTTGTTCTTTTTCCCCACCTGCCTAAGCTGTGCACTTGACAGTCATTGACCTTGACCATCGCATGTAACATTTTCTTGCTTCAGGACAGTTCATCTTCCACGCTGGAGAGAAGGAACATATTTAGGCTCAACCCTAGCAAAACTGAATGGGTGTCAATTTTTTTTTTTATTGAGACTGTTATTAAGATATATAAAAAGTACGATTAAAATACAAATCAGAAAGTATAGAAGACAAAGAAGATAGAACTAAAAGAAAAAGACAAAAACTAGAAGAGTGAGATCAAGTAGAAAGATAAAACAGAAAGTGACTTCCGACTATCTCCAACACAGATGTGAGTATATATTTTTTAAAAAATTAATCTCTTACCACTATTTAATTCTAATTCACATTATTTCTATCAACACAGACCATCTAATCATTAAATCCCACAATCAAAGCTTCATTTTTTCCTAACCCAAGCACGTAATCTAGGAAGGGTTGCCATGAGGAAACAAATTTAGAAACAGTATTATCTCTTATTAAAGCTGTTAGCTTCACCATTTGAGCCAAGTCCATTAGTTTAATAATCCACTCTTCCACTGTAGGTATTTGTGAGTCTTTCCATCTTTGCGCATATAACAGTCTTGCAGCTGTGATCATATATAGAAGCAAAGATCCATATTGTTTCTCCAATCCTTTCTCCATCAAACCCAGTAAGAACAATTCTGTTTTTTTTTTTTTTTGAATATTCACTTTAAGAATCTTTTGAATAGCAATGCATATCTGGTCCCAATTTTTTTAGCCATTTCACAAGTCCACCAAAGATGATAAAAGGTTCCCTCACCCTGTGAACATTTCCAACAAACGTTTGTTATACCAGTATACATTTTTGATAACTTATCAGGAGTTAAATACCAGCGGTACATCATTTTATAAAAATTCTCTTTCAAATTATAATTCAATATAAATTTCAAACCTTTGTTCCACATATTTTCCCATTGTTCCAACATGATATTGTATCCAACGTTTTTAGCCCATTTAATCATACATTCCTTGACTGGTTCATCTTCTAAGTTCATCTGTAACAACATCTTATACATTTTGGCAATAACATGCTCATCATTTATACAGAATTGAGTCTCAAAATAAGATATTTCATTAACAAATCTATAATTCTTTTTATCCAACGTAAAACATTCAAACAATTGCATATGAGTAAACCAGTGACATATAAAACCTGCTAATTCTAACTGTTGTCTTGTTTTAAAACTTGTTGAATGGGTGTCAATTCAAGGACTTCCCATTTCCAGAGATTGTCCAAAGTTAGTTTTCTATAAAGTTGTACTTCTCCAGGTGAAACTGATATGTGATTTGAAGATCCTAAGTTCTCAACTGCTTCTTGATGAGCAAGGGGCAGCCATGGCCAGGGGAGCCTTTACACAGATTAATTTGGCTTTATGCCTTTCCTGGATCAGGAGGCCCTTCTCATGACCAGTCCTACCTTAGTCACCTCTTATATGGATTACTGCAATGCACTATGTATGGGGATGCCTTGAAGACAGAAACTATAGCTTGTCCAGAAGGAGGTCTGCAAGTACAGTCAGTTCTTGTTATTCAGGGTAGTTATGTTCTGCAAAGTTGCTGTGAACACTGAATTAGCAAATACTGAACCTTTGCTCCTAGGAGAAATACAGGACACTTATTTACAGTATGGGAGCTGAAAAAAGAAGGCAGAACATCATCTTGTTCAACCTCAGCTGGGAATGTATGCATTGGGTGGCTCAAATTTTTTGCTGCTCTGTGCATGTCTTGAATGACTATGAAAGCACTGTGAGTATTGATTTTGGGGTTACAAATAAATTTTAATGAGTAGGTGAATTCACACACACAGAATCTGTGAATAAAGAGGGTAGACTGTACCTTCTGTTTCACCCATATGACAACTTTACTTCTCATGCTGCACTGGCTACCATTTCCTGGTTTGCCCTTCATGGCTTGAGGGCTCGACATCTTCAAGACTATCTTCCTTTGATTGTCTCCCTCATCTGGTAAGATCTGGCAGAATTGACAGGCTCAAAATCCCATCATTATAAGAAATGCCATTTTATGGGACCTTGGAGATGGACCTTCTCTGTGGCCACTGCTTCCATCTGGAACCAAAATTTTCTCTGAAATCCATGTGGCATGACTCTGTTGTCCCTGAAGATTGCTTTAAAATTTGTATGTATTACAATGTTGTAAGCCCCCAGGAATTGCTATGGAGAATAAGGTAGACAATAAATTGATAGAATAAGTAAATAAATAAGGCTGTGTAAGAACCACTCATCTTGCCTGAGGACTAGATCTTCAACTTAGAAAGTACCTGGAGGAGGGGCAGTTCATCTTGATTCATTGAAACTCAACTTCTGATTTCATGGCATAGGAAAGAATATTAAATTATTACTTATCTTTTTAAAATCATAATGGGAAGAATTGTTTGAGAAAATTAGAAGTGTCTATAATTTTGTTTTGGAGCAGATTGTAGTGAAATTTGCAGTGAAAATAGATTTTATAGTGAGGAATATCTGTGGCATATTTTATGCAGATAGGTTCATGGTTTTTTGTGCAAAGGAGTGATAGCAAGAAATAATAATGTCCTTTCATGAATGGATTGGAGCTGACAGAAGGTGAGGGAAAGTGTAAGATATTAACTCATCTATCTTTTCCATAAAATATATACAGCCTTTAAACCAGTCAGGTAGACAAGACAGTCACAAAATATTTTACAACAAAATAGATGGCAAGGAGAAAGTGAGGCAAGCAAATCCTTATAGTTAAAGAAAAGATTCTCTTCAACACCTCCTCCCCTTTCCACCAAAGCATTTTAGAATGCTAGAAAGTGCCAATATGTAGATTAAAAAAAAAAACCTTTCCATTCAGCAGACTGACATCCTGTGATAGCACTTTGTGGACCATTTTGAATTGGGAACAGGGCAATCTAGAGACATAGCTCCAAATAAGTTAAATAAAAAATCTGAAACACTCCATTCCACTTTGGATTTCAAGTTTATGTTTAGGCAGTATTCTAAACTTTTTGGGCAGTAGACTGAAGCGTGTTTGCTTGGGAGCAATTCAATTTAAAATCAGTCATAGTGACTTTTAACTCAGTACAGCATGGTTTGGATCTGGCTGTAAATATTTCACAAATAGAATAGGAAGTTGCATAAAAGAAATCACACAAAAGTACTTTACCTATTTCTGATTCTTTATTGAATGAGTCTGAGATTCTGCTGTAATTTAATTCAATATTTACCATACACTTTTAAAAATTACTGATGTTAAAAATAAATGTACAGATGAATGGTCTTCTGTTCCAGAGACAAGTGGATGCCTGAGATGAAAAAAGGTTTGGGTGTGTTCATTACTTTACCTACTGTGGAATGGGTAGGGATAAACCATATGTGTGTCTGCAATTAGACATTATGATTTCCAAAGTATTTACTTACCATTTGCTGAACCATTGAGTAATTACCACAGCAAAATTGCACAATCTGTTAGCTCCGTCAGTTAAGTATGTTGCTGGACAGCTTGGGCATATGTACATCCTCAAGTCCACAGACTTTTATACACTTATCTAGGGCTTCAGTATTTCATCACTCTTTTTTTTTTTTAGTTAAAATATTCTGATAGCAATAGAAGGGAATATTTATTTGTTTTTTGCTTTTATTAAAGCTTCCTTATGATTTCTCTCATACTTTTTGGCCCTAGAATTCTGATAGCTTTAATCCTTCCAACAAAGCTTTATTATGTCATAACATTTCAAATTAAGGCATTTGTCTCTTGCTATTCTCATAAATGTTACTAGGCTGGCCAATCATGCAATCCTGGTTTTCTTTTGTGTTTCACAAAGTTGGGCAAGACGGTCCCCTCTTCCCAGGTGTCCTTGGACTACAAGTCCTGTAATTCCTGACTATTAGCTATACTGGCTCAACCTGCTGAGAGTTACAGTTTGATCATATTTGGAAGACAGCACACTGAGTAAAAATTTAGTGGTTTCAATAAATGTAGGCAATCTTACTGCACCTGTTTGCATACAGTTATGTACAACCGTGCAGAAAGTAATGCTGCAGAAGGCAAGTTTTTAATAAAGATAAAGATAGCCTGGCCTTTTTCTGATGAAACAAAGCATAACAACCTACATAATCCTGAGATGTCAGCAAGTGCTTGGAAAGAGACAAGATTTGGGGGTTACAAATACATCTCCCTGAATTAGAAACTAATACAAAATCACTGGGATGCCAAGTGATTCCCTCACCCGAGTGCTGTCGGCTTCCTGCACAGTTTGTTGAAGCATCTGATTATAATCACTACCAGACATGGTCTTAGATACAATTCGCTTTGGCAGTTCCTGGTATTTGCGCTATAACTCCTGTGAACTAAAATCTACAGGTGTTTGTCTTGACAGGGATTTGTTGGAAACTCTGCAATCCAGAACTGTAGACTGTGAGAGGCCTGGTAAGTGTTCATCCCAACCACTGACAGTGAGAGAGGAGCCCTGACAGCAATGCAACTCCATGTGGCAAGAAAGTAAATTGTCCTATATGTGCCTCTTCACCATTTCCAGCCACTTCTTTGCAACTGATGTATAGGGGCTTTTAATAAATGAATTCTTCATATGATTGATTGCTGCACAGTAACATGTTTAAGTCACTTGAGAGCTGAAAGAGATAACAGATACAAGAAGGCACATTACCAAAGGGGAACAGAAAAACACTCTGTTCTTATTCCCACCAATGTTTCTAGTTGGGTGACTTGAGAAAACTGAGTTTCCAGTATGGAACTGTTACAGCATTGATAGTGCCAAAGTGACAAGATGTCACTTTGTCGTATGTTCTAAAATATGGTTAAATTTAATAATTGGATTATACTAAAATAATCTAGTAACCAAATAGGAATGAATGGGAGCTACTATTCTGGAAAAAGGACCACAGCCAACAGAAATTCTCTTCTACTTTTATATATTCCCAATAGATGTACATAGCATAGTACATCATTATCACTATTTGTTTGTTTGTTTGTTTATTTATTTATTAAATTTGTATGCCACCCATCTCCCGCTACGGAAAGAACTTAGTAGTTAACTCCCCCAAAAATCAGCTATGCTTCTTGGTCATAAATCCCTGAGTTTAAGCTACTCGTCTGGTAACATATGGAAAAAAAAAAAAAGGAGCAAAATGAGTTGTGATAGGCCCAAATTAGATATATTAAGACTTTATTACTTGTCTCCCTCGAGTTGCTTCGTTTAATGAAGAAATGTAACATCACATGAAAACTATTGCATCATCATGAGTAGGCATATCATTAAAGAATGGTAAACAAAGAGCTTGAAATGAACAGAAATAGAGGTTACCAAAAATTTCCCAAAAGGTGTTAGAACTCAGGTCCATAGTTTAGGGATGCTAATTACTGCAGAATATCTTGTATGTATATATGTATGTATGTATGCATGTATGTGCATTGGAGTGTATGAAAATGCAAACATTGCATCTATCAGTGTTCAGTCCAAGAGCAACAGTGAGACAGCCCAGATTAGCTCCTTTATTAGCTTACACCTAATAGACAGAATCTCACCAGACTAAATCTACACCACAACAACAGTTACTATAACCATGAGGCCCTAGGGAGGGGCCAGTCTCATTCTCTTGGCTTTCCCACACTCCAGCTGGGGACTGAGGAGGTGCTTCCCCTGGAATGTCTCTCCCCCCTCCTGGCAACCTTGAAGCTCCATTCCAGAACCTTCCCCACTCATGTCTTCCATCACAATCAGAAACTCTTTAAATTTGCTGCATCTTTCCTTGGGATCATGAAACTGCCATTGTTTTAAAAAATTTCACAGAGTGGCTACCCTCATTGCCCCCACAGATTCTTAAGCACCTTTTTGGAAATAAATCTGAAGTGCTGCATAGCACTATTATACTACCCATTATACTACAGGAAAGGAAGAGAATGAATCAAACACATAAATAAACTTAATTTTAGGTAATGACCTTAATTTTCCTCACATACAATGCCTACAATGAAGAACTCACCAATATTTAAATTAGCAATGTCTTGGCATTGGATTTAGTGACATAAATTCTATGACTGGGGAGAACTGATCTGGAGTATTGGTTGCACTGGAACATTTTCCCATTACTGACTAAAGTATTAAACCAGGACTTGGGAGACCCAGTTCCACTGTACTCTCACCTATGGAAGCTCAGTGAGTAACGCCCAGCTACTCATTCTGTCTCTGGGTTGTTAATGGGATAGACTACGTACCTCCCTTTGCCTCCTCTTCTTCCATCTCAGTAGCCCCATCTCAGTGAATGTGATATGATAGCATGATCACCTGGGAAGGTGCTGAAGTCAATTTCTGAGCACATGGACCTCAAGTCACTCAGCGCTTCCCTCGTTCCCTTCTGTGAGCAAAGGAATCCTCTCTCTTCTGAGATTTCCCTTTGAGGTCAATTTCCATCTCATGAGCCCCTCTGTGGGAGCTGACATGAAAGACTCCACATAGAAGGACTTAAGCCACCACAGAAATGCCTACTGCTGGAAAAAAATTGCAGGTAAAAGCAGCCCTCATTCATAGGCAGATGTCTCCAGTTGGCTATAGTAGTTTGCATGCAAAAGCAGGCTTCCACATGTTAATCATAAGCAGTCAGGTCACACCACAGGCTGATGTGTGAAGCAAAAATATCCTGCATCTGTGTGATGAGGTAATGCACATAGATGTGTATGCATTGCCCCATTAAGATTCCTATGAGGCAGCCTGTGCTAGTCAGCTACAAGTGCAGCAGCAGCATTTTATACAGCCTTCTGTTCTCCGAACTGGGTGAAGCTTCTACTTGTGCATTTGCTGTAAAGTACGCTTCGTTTTCTTTTCCTCACATTATTTTTCTTACATAAGATATTGAGATGAAATTACTCTTGTTGTCCTCCTAACATAGGTAGGTGATCTCCTTAATAACTTCTTTAATTTTACTGATGAAAACAATGCTGCAAACTCAAAACAGTCACAAACAATACCACAGAGATGGTTGCAAATAGTTATACAGATCTGTTAAGAAATGTGTCCCGTGGTCTTATATCAGATAAATGTATATACAGTTGCAGATTTAAGCACAATCATATGCAGACGTCTTTAAAAATAAGTCTTGCACTCAGTGTGATTTTTCTCTCACAAAGGTAGAAGAGGATTGCACTTTTAGATTATGTTGTTTCAGGGTTTCTTGCCTGCGCCACCTTCTCCTTATGTTTTATTGCCGATTTAAGCAGAGAAAATGTTAGACTGCTATTATTTTCCAAGTGTGCTGCTTGTTAATCTGGTGACAAAAACAGCATGAGTCATGTAATATTGGGCTCCTGAAGTTTATCTCTTTAGTAATTGTTCTACACACAGAACCATTTTTTTTAAAGGGGGGGGAGAAGGGGAGGAAACTAAACAATGAACATGTGTAAACTTAAGGACTGACAGGCTTTAGGCTTCTGCAGCTACATATCCTGGAAAAGAAGGGGGAAAACAGTGTTAAGAAAACAAATTATAGTTTGTGGATGTGAGGGCTCTGACATTGCCATCTGACAAATTGACCCCCCTGCTTGACCTTCTGCAATATGTTTCCACAGGTAATTCCATAACTCTCCAGCCAACTTTTAAAGATTTCCTGTTTGACAGCGGGGAGAAAGGAAGTTCCCCATCACCGTGGAGCCCAGCACCCAACATGAAACACCAGCATGCTTGAAACCTGTATAATTTATATCAGGTTTCATCGCCTACCCATGCTCTCATGATGAAATTTATTTCTGCTGATAACGGAGGTTTTTTAGCTGTGCAGTGCTGAAGTCGGTGTGGCAAGATGTTTCTGTTGTTGTTGGAATGTGCGCTGGAGTGGACTGTGAAACTGATGAATGACCAACCGTGGCAGATTCATAATCCGGAACTTGGTGCAGCTGCGAGGAAACTAATGGCTAGCGGGGACCACAGAGGTCCCTAAGCTAATACCTGTCTCCTCCATCACAAATTGATGGCATTAAACAAAAAAGTTGACTCTTTTCACATCCTGCCAATCTAATTTTGGTGCCCCTGCAGCCATCTCAGTATCTAGTGGCACCAAGGGCAGTAAATGCAGCCTGTGGGATGGCTCAGATAGCATCTGTCATCTAGGCGTGCTGCTGTCTCGGCTGTCTGGCAAGAGGGGGACATTACTGGGCAGACATCCCCTTTGGCTGGTTGCTACAGGACGGCGGTGCCCCCATGCTGGTTTCTCTCTCTCTCTCTCTCTTTCTCCTCGGCATCTCTGGCTTGCCTTTGCCTCTTTGCTAAGCATATGGTTTCACTTTTCTCTTTCTTCACAGGGAACCAGGACAGTTGAGGCATAACTGCCTTTACTTGTTCCTCTCCAAAAGGTTGCATTGGAGGAAGAAGGTCCAAAAATAACATCAGTGTGAGAAGTCATTAGTCATTTTTCACTGTACATATGTTAACTTGACCCACCGTATGTTAATTCATGCAACATTGGCCTCACATATGGCTTCAATAGGAATCCCAACTGATACTTCCTCCTGCATGGTGCCTCATTACAGGCAAAACTTCCCAGAGCTTCATCATTAACACTTAGGTGAAGTTCGACTTCCAAATTACTTTGTTGGCCTGAGGTCGGGGGAAAAAGAAGGGCAGAATGAGAATGAAAAATAGAGGTTAAATGTGCCAATCAAATCCTGCATTCAATCAAAGATAATCGGAATGAAACATGAGCATTTGACTGTATAAATATTTTCTTTGACATTTGCAGGATCCAGGCTGTTCTAAATACTGTCTGTCTGTGTGTGCAGGGAAGGGGGAGGGGGCAGGGAGAGGAGGGAGGGGGAAACAGAGAGAGAGAGAAAGCAATAAAAAAGAATACTTATTAGCTTCGGAATAGCATTCTGGGTGTGCAAGAGGATCTTGCAAAATTAAACGCAGACTAGGTATAGTTGACAAGAAATTTCAGGTACTACAAACTCTCAATTTACCCTTAGGTGTGGAGAACATGACTACCTGATAATGGAAGCTGGCAGTTAATAGAACCTTAGGGTTATTGCCCAAAAGCCTGCAGTGGGAGAGGGAAGGAGGGTTTCTGAGAGGGGAGACAAATTGGCATTAGTGTAAGTGTTAGCATCTTCATCCCCTGAGGTGCCCAAAGGTTGTTTGGCCCTGGATTTTGGTAGGTTTAAGGATGGGCCTTTTTCAATTTTCAGTCAAAGGAGCACATCAGGCTCTCAGTGGCTGTTCTTAAAGTGCTTGAGATTTTTATTTTCATTTAATGATGACCCTGATTAGTTGTTGTGGGTAAATTAAAATTATAGCTATCACCCACCTGGCAATAGCTGCCATGTAAGTTTGCCAGCCGCTGCTCCCAAAGCAAATTTACCAAAGGCTTCCTCAAATTTAGAATGGCCTGTGATTGGCCTGGATAGCTACTAGATAGGATTTGCTTGTTTGTTTGACCCTGATTAGTTGTTGTATTAGCGTGTTACAGCCCTGCCTGGGGTGTTTATTTTCTATCTTCCCCCCCTCCCACTCCAAAAAGAAACAACTGTTAAATTTGGCAACTTTGGTATTGATTTTATTTTTTTAATTTGGGCTAAAGGTCAGAAGAGAAAAACACCTGGGAGTACTAAAGGGGCTGAGAAGGGGAAGATAGATAAGCATTTGTAATACTGGAATAACTCATGGGTAACAATGCTATGTTAAGTCAACAGGAGCACAGGTGAAAAACAAACAAACAAGCAAATCCTATCTAGCAGCTATCCAGGTCAATCAAGGCCATTCTAAATCTGAGGAAGCCTTTGGTAAATTTGCTCTGGGAGCAGCGGCTGACAAACTTACATGGCAGCTATTGCCAGGTGGGTGATAGCTATAATTTTAATTTACCCACAGTGCTCTGGGGTCTTTGCAGAAAATTAAAACAGTGGCTTCAAACTCCCTGATTGAAAGGGGG